>NW_017670915.1:216283-247018 GCF_001879085.1 Nicotiana attenuata | reverse complement strand
TAAGGGGCCGTTTTTTTTAGGGAGTTTCGCGTTTTCCCGTTTGTGGGCCCGGGGCAGTGTCGGCCAGGGCGAGACGTGTGGAGTTTTCGGGTATTTTAGTTTGGTGCCGGGCATCGTATCGTACGGCTCCGGCAGGAGTTATAGTAGTGGAAGGAGCAGCTTCAGGCTTCTTGGTATTGAGTTTGTTGGCAGGCCGATGTGGCTACGTATTTAGCTTGAGTTAGCTTGGTTAATCCCGAGTTGTATTGTTGAGGGATAGGTTGATTCGATCGTTATTGAACTTGTTAGTGATCTGGGGAGATCAATGAGTTGCTTTTCTATGCTGTGAGGCGTTATGATTGGTTGGATATGGGCACATGTGGTGCTGTTCTATTGAGGAGTCATAGAGAAAGTCGAGCGGGAAGAGTAATTGAGTGTGGCTCGGTAAATGGAGTATTGGTTACGGCCTATCGGGTTGCGTATCGTATGTTATTTGTTTCACCGTGGGTATAATGAATGGCTTTGGTTTCAGACATCAAATTATGCGTGGCTGTCGATTTTGAGCATGGCGACTTGAGGTGTTTCATGTGTAACAGTGTTTGGGTAGAATCGCGCATTGTGGCGAGGCCACGCGGGGGTATGACCCTTCAGGGTAGATTCAGGTATCCTATTTCCATGATGTGAGACGGGGTCTCAGCCTTGTATTGTAATGGTACTGATGAGCTTGAGTTACAGCTCTTTCGTTTGAGTCATTTGTCATGATTTGAGTATGTTCAGACCGTTCCTCATTGGTGCGTGTATTATGCAAGTTGTGGCTTAGGCCTGTGTTGAGGTGTCATATCACCAGAGTGGTGTGTTGGATTCGAGGAGATCGTTGGAGTCATTAATGAATAGGAACAGATTTGATTTCAGCTTGTTGGAAGGATAATATCGAGGTTCGACTCGGAAATCTGCTGTGGTATTAGTCAAAAGGGAAGTGGCTTCATGAATGGTTGATCTGAGAGACGGTTACGGTTTGCTGCGTGTTTCATTTATCGTTGGTAGTATATGAAAGTGTTGGAATGAGACTTTAGCTAAATAAGAGGTTTTCTATCGGTATTTGGTTGTTGTGGGTAACTACTGTGAATGGAAGTTATCGTATCAAGTGCTTGGATTATGTGGTATATCATATGACTTCACCTGAGGTTGCAAGTGTGGGTATTACAGCTGGTTCGGGACTATTCAAAGTACAGGTGTGAGGTTTTGATCGTATTGATGGTTTCAGAAGTGAAAAGGTAGTTCTATAATTTATGGGCTAGACTGGATTGGGTAATTTCAGCTATGTTGTGTTGTCGGACCTATATGAGATAGGGTGACGTGGGATTACCCCGGGTATATGCTTGGTAAGGTTATTCAGCTATTGGTTGGCTTCTAGGACAACTCTGGGTACGCTCGAGGACGAGCGTTGGTTTAAGTTGGGGAGGATGTGACGACCCGACCCGTCGTCTCATGATTTACCGCTGCGTTTCCCCCATTTTATGCTTCTTCATGTTTCGTTATCGGTATGTGGTGTGTTAGAGTTGATTTGGATTGGTTTTGATAAGAAATGAGACACTTAGTCTCTTTAAGGAAGGCTTAAGTTGGAAAAGTCAACCGGACGTTGACTTATGAGTTATAGAGCTCGGATGTAATTTCCGGTGATTCGGTTAGCTTCGGGGGATGATTTGTGACTTAGGAGTGCAATCGGAATTGATTTTGGAGGTCCGGTGTAGAATTAGGTTTGAATTGGCGAAGTTAGTATTTTGGCGAATTCCGGTTGATAGGTGAGATTTTGATCCGAGGGTCGGAATGGAATTCCGAGAGTTGCTGTAGCTTCGTTATGTCATTTTGGACTTGTCTGCAAAATTTCATGTCATTCGGACGTGGTTTGGGTGGGTTTTTGATCAAAAATGGAATTTGGAAGTTCTTGAAATTATTAGGCTTGAATCCGATGCAAATTTGGTGTTTTAATGTTGTTTTGAGCATTCCGAAGGTTGGAACAAGTTTGAATAATGTTATGGGATATGTTGGCGTGTTTGGTTGAGGTCCCGAGGGCCTCGGGTGTCTTTCGGGGTGGCTTCGGATCATTTCGGGTTGTTTTGCAATGGCTGAAGCTGGTATCTGGTATTGTTCTTCGCGTTCCCGAGGGTCCCCTCGCAATTCTGTTGCGCAGGTCTTACTTTGGAGGCTCGTATCTCTCAATCCACAAAGAATTTGGAGATGATCCAAAAATGAAAGTTGTAGCTCTTTGAATCTAGTTTCTAAAAACATATTATAATAGTCATTTGGAGTTTTGTGTAAAATGTTATGACCATTACACTAGAGGCTGTCCGAGCAGAGTTTGAAAAATGAATTTTTGGAACTCTGTTCTTCGCGAACGCGTGAGGAGGACCGCGAACGCGAAGAACAAATCCTTGGGCAGCAGAATAAAGTCCAAACTTCGTCCCATTTGCCATTTTTGACGATTTGGAGCTCGGATAAGGCGATTTTTCGGCAGATTTTTGGAGAGAACAACGGGGTAAGTATTCTTAACTCAATTTTGGTTGTATAACTTGAATCTATCACTAGTTTTGGTGTTTAATCCGCGAATTTTTTTGGAAAAGTATAGAAAACCCTCTTGGATAGAATCATGGATTTGAGGGTCGAAATGTTATGGGAATTGGATAATTTTTGTATGGTTAGACTCGTGGCGAGATAAGAAATCCGATGATGTGAATTTTGTATTTTTCGAGAAGTGGGCCCGGGGCTCGGGTTTTGCTAGTTTCGAGATCTTTGCTATTTTTCGATTTTTTTCGATTGGGTATTGTTCCCTTAGCATATTGTGATGTATTCGCTCTGATTTTTGTTAGATACGACGCGCGTGGAGGCCGATTTGAGGGGCAAAAGCGGCGCAAGCTAGAGATTTCGCCGGTTCGAGGTGAGTAATACTTGTAAATGATATCCTGAGGGTTTGAAACCCCGAATTTGCACATCATAGTGTTGTATTGAGGTGACTCGCACGCCGGATATGAGCGTGGGGTAGAGCACCGTTGGGGATTGTGACTTGGTCCATCCCGGTTGTTGATTTTTACCGCGTATTTGACTGAAACTACTTGTTATCATCATAATTTGGGTTGATTGCCATGTTTGGGCTTCGTGCCAACTATGTGAATCCTTCAGGGATTGATATCACTGTTTTCGCATGATTTTTGCATACTATTTGATCTCGGTCCAGGGTTTTAATACTGATTTGCAAACTCAGCCATTTTTCTAAGATTTGAAAACTTAAACAATATTTTATTGACGTTTTGAGCTGAGAACTGTTATTTTAATATTGCCCAAGTGGCTTATGTGCATTTCTGGACTGAGCATGGATCGGGCTGCGCACCGCAGCAGTATTATAGTGATTTCTCGATATATGGTTGGCTCGGGCTGCGTGCCGCAGCAGTATTGTATTGATATTGAGGCCGAGGGCCTGGTTGGTGCCACGAGATGGCTTGATTATTTGCGCTTGGGCTGTAGGAGCCCCTCCGGAGTCTGTACACACCCCCAGTGAGCGCCGTCGACATTAAATATGGATGGCTCGGGCTGCACGCCGCAGCGGTCATATGCATTGCATCGCACTCATGCATTGGTTCCTGTTTGTATTACGTGTCATGACATTCAGCACTCTCATTTCATTGGCATCCATGCTACTTCTTGCACTGTTTACCAGATACCCTGGTGTTATTTGTTAATGGAGTGTTGTACCCGAGGGGCTGACTTATGTGCTGACTTGCACTACCTGTTTCGCATTCATTTGCTTAACTGTTGAAAAAGATATTTTTCAAAAGAGGTTTTAACTGAGCCCAGATATTTTCTAAAGGATTTCACGGTTTTACTGTTTTCTCAAAGGGTTGCACTGTTCTGTATAGCATGATGGAGTGCTTTACATGATTTACTCTTGGTCGCATTTGTGTTTCTTTTATTTATTTTATTATTTTCGTTAGTTTAGCGACCAACTTTGGTCGCTTCTTCCCACAGACCAACTTTGGTCGCTAAGTTTTGGTCGCTTTTTTCCGGATTTCTAGTAGTGTAAAAAAACTTCAGCTCTAGTATGTACTATTAATAGGTGGTAAAAAAATTTCAGCTCTAGAGCTGAAGTTTCCCAGTTACAACACAAAAACTTCAGCTCTAGAGCTGAACTTCAGGCCCGGCTACTAGAATGCTGAAGTTTTGCGTGATTGCCTTTGCTACTTCAGCCCCGTATGCTGAAGTTTTGCGAAAATGATGGTACGCTTGCAAATTTTTTTCAAAGCGGGCACAAGTTAAAATGTGACACAAAAAGCAGGTATAGATACAAATGCCCCAAGATTGTGATAATATATATGTAGTAATTACACGATTTCAGATATTATACATTTCACATGTGCTCATTGTATGTGCGTTAGCAATTCTCAAATTGAAGGGAAAAAAAGAATTATATAAAGGAATTACCCAAGTTACAATAGAGATGCAAATATCCTACTATTTACGAGTTATTATTGTGTCAAAAGTTGGTTAATAAGAATCCTAGTCAAACATATACTTGAATATTGCAAAGTGCTATTTAATCCGACTAAAACCACAATATTTATTCATCATTGTCCTAAGCTCTACCAACCGCAAATTTTCCGTAGACTCAACAACTAGCTTCATTTGGTTTTAATTCAGATTCGTTTTGTCTCAGGTCCATTAAGAGAGAAATCCTCTCCATTAGTGATTTTTTCATTCCTGAGACTTGAATCCGAAACCTATATTTAAGGGTAAAGGATTAAATTTATCCTACCACGTTCCTCGGTGGTAGTATTAATTCACCATATTACATAGTTATTATTCATTTTCTTTTTTTGGTCGGCATTCCAAAACTGAAAAGATTTCCTAGCAATGGGATCTCAAAGATTCACTCTTATCACCATCATTGTTCTCCTCTCTATATTCATATCATCGACTAGTGGACGGATAGATAAAGACATGGAAAATTACGTAAATCTTTTATAATGATCCGGCCGGTCGTTTCGAGAGTTGTAACCCTGTTCTCTCATTTACCGCTCATTTCGTATTCTATAGCTGTTATATGACTTACCGGGTTAGTTGGATTGGGTTCGGAGAGATATCGGAGTGAATTGAGACACTTAGTCTCCTAATTGAAAGCTTAAGTTGGAAACATTGACCGGATATCAATTTATGTGTAAACGACCTTGGATTTGAATTTCGATGGTTCCGTTAGCTCCGTTAGGAGATTTTGCACTTAGGAGCGTGTCACAATCCGGATTTTCCACCATCGGGAGTCGTGATGGCGCCTACTAATAGGAGCTAGGCAAGCTAATTAATTTATTACTTCTTTTAGAAACATTAACAATATAAGGAAACGCAGACAAATTAATATAAAAACAGAAGTCTTAAGTGTAAATAAACTAAAAATGCGTGCGGAAAATTCAATTACAACTTTACCCAAGACTGGAGTCACCAACTCACGAACTACTAAAGAGTGCTAAAAACAAGTCCGAATAGAAGTACATCACTGTTTGTCTCGGTACAAGGAAAACAAACTAATAACATAGAAGGGACTCCGGCCTGCGGACGTCAGCTAGGCTACCTCGAAAGTCCCTGGACTGAAGTCAGCTCCCGATCAAATCCTACTGCTGATGTCCAAAAGCTGCTCCGGCTCCGTGGTCTGTGCAAAAGAGCACTGTAGTATCAGCACAACCGACCCCATGTGCTGGTAAGTGTCTAGCCTAACCTCGGCGAAGTAGTGACGAGGCTAGACCAGACTATCAGATAAACCTGTGCAGTTATGAAATACATTGCGGAAAATAAACAGGAAATGAGCAGTTTATAAAGGAGGGGAAAACATGCTAAGGGGAGATAACAATATTAACAGTAATCCTGAATAACAAACTAAAGTAGCTTAGGTCCACAGTGAACAAGGAACCAAAACTCAACATAAACACATGGTATCAATAACCGTTGCAGCGTGCAACCCGGTCCACGATTTACCATTTGTTGCCGCGTACAACCCGACCCTCAAATAGCGTTGTTGCGGCGTGCAACCCGATCCTCATATATTATTGTTACGGCGTGCAACCCGATCCTCATTTATAGAGTGTTGTTGCGGCGTGCAACCCGATCCACAATCATTTAGCGTTGTTACGGCGTGCAACCCGATCAACAATTATATATGACACAACCTCACCCAATCAACAATCACAGCCAATGGGAGCGAGGGAATAGGCAAACGGTAATAGAAATCTCGGCAAGGGAAACACAAGTAAACAGTTAAATCCCGGCAAGGGAGAAAGTCAACAAAACCAATAACACGTCCCGGCAAGGGAGTAACCATCAACTCTTTCTCTTTCTTATATTTTCACTCACAATTCACTTAACATTCGAGCCATCGCTCCAAAGAGTCATTTCATATCATGTACCTTCTCAATCCATAACACAACTCGAGCCATTGCTCCACGGAGTTTAGTAATCGTAATCTCTGTCTCATGCTCTTTACAGTATATAGAAATCATCAAATAAGCATGGAAGAATCACAACAATTCAGGATAATCTCAAGGTGAGGACACACGGTCATGCTAGACACCAGTGTATAGATACTCGTCACCATGCCTATACACCGTACTCGACAAATAGCAATTAGCAAATAAGACTCTACTCCTATTCCTTCAAGCCAAAGTTAGACCAAACACTTACCTCAAAAGCTTCAAACTCAACTCAAGCCTCTAGTATAGCTTTACCCCTCGAATTCACCACTAAACCGCTCGAATCTAGTCACAAATTACTTGAATGTCTTAACAAATGCTACTTGAATCAATTTGAATGCATGAAAATGGATTTCCCAAAGTTTGTTCAAAAATTCCCAAAATGCCCCCGGGCCCAGATGGTCAAAATCCGAGGTTCGAACCAAAACCCGATTACACATTCCCCCATGCACTCAAATATATAAGTTATTTTGGAATCGGACCTCAAATTGAGGTCCAAAACCCCCAATTTTAGGAACCCTAGTTTTTCCCTAAATTCCCAAATTTCCCCATTAAAAATCATTGTTTTGAAGTTGAAATTATATTTAAAGATGTTAAGGAGTAAAGAAAATAAGTTAGAAATCACTTACCAATCGTTTTGAAGAAGAAGAATCGTTTGGAAAATCGCCTCTTATGTTTTGGGTTTTGAAAAGGTAAAAAATGACTGAAAATCCCGACTTCATATACTTTACTGAAGTCAGCGCGGACCGCGCAAAAATGCACCGCGGCCGCGCTGAGGAAAGGAAGAAAAAGGGCTCTCTGAATCTACCCAGCGCGGACCACACGAATTTGGTGCGCGGCCGTTCTGGTGGAATGACCCTGAAGACCCCTCTCTGAATCTTCCAGCGGCCGCGCTGGTCGAACTGGGATCCACTGGCCCTCTGCACCTAGCCACGCGGACCACGCAGAAATGCACCGCGGCCGCGCGGCTTCCAGCGCGGACCGCGCGGATTTGACCGCGGCTGCGCTCGGGGCCTGCAACTCCTGAACCTGCAATTTCTGTTACTTCTAAGTCTAAGACCTCCCGGGACCTACTCAAAACTCTCTCGAGCCCTCAGGGCTCTAACCAAACATACACATAACTCCAAAAACATCTTACGGACTCATCCGTGCGATCAAATCGCTCAATCACATCATAGTTCATCAAATTAGGCCTCAAGACCCATGATTCCCTTCCAATTTCCATGAAACATCAAATTTGCAGTTTCTAGCTCAAAACACGTCAAATGACGACCAAATTAAACCAAACTTTAGAGCAATTGCTTAAACCATATATAAACATGTACCGGGCGTCGGAACCAAAATGCGAGCCCGATACCACAGTCTTTTAATCAAATTTCACTTTACAACTCTTTAATTATTTTCAAAAAACAATTTCACATAAAAATTCACTTCTCGGACTTGGGGCCTCGGAATTTGATTCTGGTCACACACCCAAGTCCCATAATTTCCTACTGACCCTCCAGGACTGTCGAATCACGAGTCCGGGTCCGTTTGCCCAAAACGTTGACCGGGGTCAAACTTAATCAATTAAAACATCAAAATTTATTATCTTTCTCACAAATTCACATTTAAACTTTCCAGCTACGCGCCCGGACTGTGCACACAAATCGAGCCAACACCCAAGTGAGGTTTTCACGGCCTCAGAAGTATAAAGTGAGTAGGAATACAGGTGATGACCCTTTGGGTCGTCACATTCTCCACCTCTAAAACAACCGTTCGTCCTCGAACGGACAAAAGAATGAACTACCTGAGTCGGGAAAAAGATGGGATAACGGCTCCGCATATCAAACTCGGACTCCCAGGTCGATGCCTCAGGAGGCTGACCTCTCCACTGAACACGAACAGAAGGAAAACTCTTCGACCTCAACTGTCGGACCTGCCGTTCTAGAATAGCTACCGGCTCCTCCTCATAAGACAGATCCTTGTCCAATTGACAGTACTGAAGTCTAACATATGGGTAGGATCGTCGTGATACCTCCGAAGCATAGATACATGGAAAACTGGATGCACGACTGATAAACTAGGTGGCAATGCAAGTCTATAAGCCACCTCTCCCACTCGGTCAAGAATCTCAAACGGGCCAATATATCTAGGGCTAAGCTTGCCCTTCTTTCCAAAAGCTCATCACGCCCTTCATAGGCGACACTTGGAGCAATACCCGCTCACCAACCATGAACGCTACATCTCGGACCTTACGGTCTGCATAAGTCTTCTGCCTAGACTGAGCTGAACGAAGCCTCTCCTGAATGATCTTGACCTTATTTAAGGCCTCCTGAACTAAGTCTGTACCCAATAATCGAGCCTCTCCCGGCTCAAACCATCCAACTGGAGACCGACATCGCCTACCATACAACACCTCATATGGAGCCATCTGGATGCTAGACTGGTAGCTGTTGTTGTAGGCGAACTCTGCTAAAGGAAAAAACTGGTCCCACAAGCCTCCAAAATCAATGACGCAGGCTCGGAGCATATCCTCCAATATCTGAATAGTCCGCTCGGACTGGCCATCCGTCTGGGGATGAAATGCTGCACTCAACTCAACCTGGGTGCCCAACTCTCGCTGAACCGCTCTCCAGAAACGCGAGGTAAACTGCGTACCCCAATCCGAAATGATAGATACCGGCACACCATGAAGGCGAACAATCTCCCGAATATAAATCTCGGCTAACCTCTCGGATGAATAGGAGACTGCCACAGGGATGAAATGTGCTGACTTGGTCAGCCTATCAACAATAACCCCTATCGCAACGAACTTCTTCCGAGTCAACGGAAGTCCGGTAACGAAATCCATGGTAATCCTCTCCCACTTCCACTTGGGAAGCTCAATCCTATGAAACAAACCACCAGGCCTCTGATGCTCATACTTAACCTGCTGACAGTTCAAACATCGAGCCACATGTGCAACAATATCTTTCTTCATCCTATGCCACCAATAATGCTGCTGCAAGTCCTGATAAATCTTCGCGGCGCCCGGGTGAATAGAATACCAAGAACTAAGGGCCTCCGCTAAGATCAACTCTCGAATCCCATCGACATTGGGCACACAAACTCGCCCCTGCAATCTCAAAACACCATCATCATCTAAGGACACCTTCTTGGCACCTCCACGCTGCACCGTGTCTCTCAGGACACACAAATAGGGATCATCAAACTGCCGATCACGGATACGCTCCAATAATGGAGAACGAGCGACCATGCAAGCTAACACTCTACTAGGCTCAGAAATGTCCAACCTCACAAATCGATTAGCCAAGGCCTGAATATCCAAAGCAAGCGGTCTCTGGATGACCGAAATATAAGCAAGACTACCCATGCTGGCGGACTTTCTACTCAAAGCGTCGGCCACCACATTGGCCTTACCCGGGTGATACAAGATAGTAACATCATAATCTTTCAACAACTCCAACCATCTCCTCTGCCTCACATTCAACTCCTTCTGCTTGAACAAGTAATGCAGACTCTTGTGATCAGTGTACACCTCACACGTCAAACCATATAGGTAATGTCTCCAAATCTTCAAGGCATGAACAATGGCCGCCAACTCTAGATCATGAACCGGATAATTCTTCTCGTGGATCTTCAACTGCCTTGAAGCATAAGCAATGACTCTGCCATCCTGCATCAATACCGCACCAAGCCTAATACGGGAAGCATCACAATAAACTGTATAAGGCCCTGAGCCTGTGGGCAAAACCAATATCGGTGCCGTAGTCAGAGCTGTCTTGAGCTTCTGAAAGCTCGCCTCACACTCATCTGACCATCTGAAATGGGCACCCTTCTGGGTCAACCTGGTCATCGGGGATGCGATAGATGAAAACCCCTCCACAAATCGACGGTAATAACCTGCTAACCCCAAGAAACTCCGAATCTCGGTAGTTGATGCTGATCGAGGCCAGTTCTTGACTGCCTCTATCTTCTTCGGGTCCACCTGAATACCCTCCGCGGACACAACGTGACCTAGAAATGCAACCGAACTCAACCAGAACTCGCACTTCGAGAACTTAGCATATAACTGACTCCTTCAGAGTCTGAAGAACCACTCTGAGGTGTTGCTCGTGCTTCTCCCGGCTGCGGGAGTACACTAGAATATCATCAATAAAGACTATCACGAACAAGTCCAAGAAAGGCCTGAACACTCGGTTCATCAACTCCATAAATGTTGTTGGGGCATTGGTCAACCCAAATGACATGACCAAAAACTCATAATGCCCATACCAAGTGCGGAATGCTGTCTTGGGGACATCAAACGCCCTAATCCTCAGCTGATGGTAGCTAGATCTCAAGTCTATCTTTGAAAACACCTTTGCACCCTGAAGCTGGTCAAACAAATCATCAATCGTCGGCAGTGGGTACTTGTTCTTAATCGTCACTTTGTTCAATTGCCGGTAATCAATGCACATCCTCATCGATCCATCCTTTTTCTTCATAAATAACACCAGCGCACCCCAAGGAGAAACACTAGGTCTGATAAAAGCCTTCCCTAGCAAGTCTTGCAACTGGTCCTTTAACTCCTTTAACGCTGGCGGGGCCATGCGATACGGCAGAACGGAAATGGGCTGAGTGCCCGGAGCCAGATCAATGCAAAAATCAATATCCCTGTCGGGCGGCATACCCGGCAGGTCTGAAGGGAAAACCTCGGGGAACTCCCGAACGATAGGAACAGAATCAATAGAAGGGACCTCTGCGCTGGAATCGCGAACATATGCCAGATAGGCTAAACACCCCTTCTCGACCATGCGTCGAGCCTTCACATATGAAATAACCCTGCGGGTGGTATGCCCTAGGGTCCCTCTCCACTCCAAACAGGGCAAATCTGGCAAAGCTAGGGTCACGGTCTTGGCGTGACAATCTAAGATAGCATGATACAGGGACAACCAGTCCATCCCTAATATAACGTTGAAATCCACCATATCTAAGAGCAATAAATCAACACGGGTCTCAGACCCTCAAACACTACCACACAGGAACGATGCACTCGGTCGACCACTATAGAATCACCCACCGGTGTAGATACATAAACAGGAATACCCAAAGCATCACTAGGCATAACCAGGTAGGGTGCAAAATAGGACGACACATACAATTACGTAGACCCAGGGTCAAATAGCACTGAAGCACCTCTATCATAGACCAGAATAGTACCTGTAATAGCTGCATCTGAAGACTAGCCTCTAGCCTGGCTGGGAGAGCATAACATCGGGGCTGGGCCCCACCTCCCTGAATCATATCTCTAGAATGATCGGCTGCTGGCTGGCCTCTACCTCTGGCGGTCCAAGCTCCACCTCTATGGTCCCTACCTCCACCTCTATGGCCTCTACCCCCGCCTCTAGCTGGCTGGGCGGCCTATGGGTCACCTAATGCCTATATCATAGGACGAGGACCCTGCTGTTGTGACTGAGCACCCCTCAACCTCGGGCAAGACTTCCTGATGTGACCATACTCACCACACTCATAGCACCCGCCTGAATGCTGCAACTGAGAAGACTGTGAAGGAACCTGTCGACCTGAATGTCCACCCCGAAAACTCTGAAGTGGTGGGGCGCTGATGGGTGCTGAGGGGGAACTGTGAAGCTGCTGGTCAGAATAATGCGGCTGAGATCCACGACCCTCTGAAGTACGATGAGAGACCTGGAGAGCTGACTGAAAGGGCCTCGGAGGGTGGCCTCTATCATAAGAATCTCTACCTCCAGACGAGGTACCACTGAACCTACCTGCATGACGGGGCCTCTTATCTGACCCATGACCACCTCCCCGTGCAAGAGTCATCTCAACTCTACGGGCCGCATTGGCCGCCTCCTGAAACGAAATCTCACTACCGGCTCCCATAGCCATCTGGAGACGGATCGACTGAATCAACCCATCAATAAACCTCCGCACCCTCTCTCTCTCGGTGGGGAGTATAACAATAGCATGGCATGCCAGATCAATGAACCGAGTCTCATACTGAGTGACTGTCATAGAGCCTTGCTAGAAGCGCTCGAACTGCCTGCGAAGAGCCTCTCGCTGAGTAACTGGGAGAAACTTCTCCAAAAACAACTCTACAAATTGGTCCCAAGTCAATGAAGGCGACCCTGCTGGTCTAGATAAACAATAGTCCCTCCACCAAGTCTTGGCAGATCCTGCTAGTCGAAAGGTGGCGAAGTCGACCCCATTGGTCTCCACAATACCCATAGTCCGAAGGATCTCATGGCAGCTAAATAAGAAATCCTCTTGATCCTCTGAAGAAGTACCGCTGAAAGTGGTGGTGAAGAGCTTGGAGAACCTATCAAGCCTCCACAAAGCATCTGAGGACATAGTCGCTACATCACCGGCCTGAGTCACAACACCCGGCTGAACTGCCACAGATGGCTGAACTACTAGAACCTGAGCCTGGGGAGCTACCTGCTCCAGAGTACGTGTAGTAGGAGTCTGAATTCCTCCCCCAGCCTGAGAAGTGCCTGGTGCTGCCAGAAGCAAACCCGCTCTAGTGACGCTCTCCATATAGCCTGCCAATCTGACCAAAAGCGTCCTGAAGATCTGGGGTGACTGTGAAACCCGCTGGGACATGAGCTGGGCCCACTAGAGCCGCTGGGGCTGGAACCTCCTCATCATAATCAATATGAGGCTCCACCTCTGGGACTGCTGCCCGGGGCTGAGCTCTGCCCCTGCCTCGGCCTCGCCCTCCGCCCCTCGTAGGAGCTGCTGCTGGGGGCTCGGGCTACTACGCGGTAGAAAAAAAAGCACGTGTTCTCGCCATCTATGAAAGAACAGAGTAGAAAGACAATCAGTGTTTGAGAAACATAATCGCACGACAAGAAGGAACGAAGTGAAATTTTCCTAACACTGTAGCCTCTGGGGGATAAATACAGACGTCTCTGTACCGATCCCTCAGACTCTACCGAGTTTGTCCGTGAGTTGTGAGACCTATGAATCCTAGTGCTCTGATACCAACTTGTCACGACCCGGATTTCCCACCATCGGAAGTCGTGATGGCGCCTACTAATAGGAGCTAAGCAAGCCAATTAATGTATTACTTCTTTTAGCAACATTAACAATATAAGAAAACACGGACAAATTAATATAAAAGCGGAAGTCTTAAGTGTAAATAAACTAAAAATGCGTGCAGAAATTTCAATTACAACTTTACCCAAGACTGGAGTCACTAACTCATGAACTACTAAAGAGTGCTAAAAACAAGTCCGAATAGAAGAACATCACTGTTTGTCTCTGTACAAGGAAAACAAACTAATAACATAGAAAGGACTCCGGCCCTCGGACGTCAGCTAGGCTACCTCGAAAGTCCCTGGACTGAAGTCAGCTCCCGATCAAATCCTACTGCTGATGTCCAAAAGCTGCTCCGGCTCCGTGGTCTGTGCAAAAGAGCACAGAAGTGTAGTATCAGCATAATCGACCCCGTGTTCCGGTAAGTGTCTAGCCTAACCTCCGCAAAGTAGTGACGAGGCTAGACCAGACTATCAGATAAACCTGTGCAGTTATGAAATATATTGCGAAAAATAAACAGGAAATGAGCAGTTTATAAAGGATGGGAAAACATGCTAAGGGGAGATAACAATATTAACAGTAATCCTGAATAACAAACTAAAGCAGCTTAGGTCCACAGTGAACAAGGAACCAAAACTCAACATAAACACATGGTATCAATAACCGTTGCAGCGTGCAACTCGGTCCACGATTTACCATTTGTTATGGTGTGCAACCCGACCCTCAAATATCGTTGTCGCGGCGTGCAACCCGATCCTCATATATTATTGTTACGGCGTGCAACCCGATCCTCATTTATAGAGTGTTGTTGCGGCGTGCAACCCGATCCACAATCATTTAGCGTTGTTGCGGCGTGCAACCCGATCAACAATTATATATGACACAACCTCACCCAATCAACAATCACAGCCAATGAGGGCGAGGGAATAGGCAAACGGTAATAGAAATCTCGGCAAGGGAAACACAAGTAAACAGTTAAATCCCGGCAAGGGAGAAAGTCAACAAAACCAATAACACGTCCCGGCAAGGGAGTAACCATCAACTCTTTCTCTTTCTTATATTTTCACTCACAATTCACTTAACATTCGAGCCATCGCTCCAAAGAGTCATTTCATATCATGTACCTTCTCAATCCATAACACAACTCGAGCCATTGCTCCACGGAGTTTAGTAATCGTAATCTCTGTCTCATGCTCTTTACAGTATATAGAAATCATCAAATAAGCATGGAAGAATCACAACAATTCAGGATAATCTCAAGGTGAGGACACACGGTCATGCTAGACACCAGTGTATAGATACTCGTCACCATGCCTATACACCGTACTCGACAAATAGCAATTAGAAAATAAGACTCTACTCCTATTCCTTCAAGCCAAAGTTAGACCAAACACTTACCTCAAAAGCTTCAAACTCAACTCAAGCCTCTAGTATAGCTTTACCCCTCGAATTCACCAGCAAACCGCTCGAATCTAGTCACAAATTACTTGAATGTATTAACAAATGCTACTTGAATCAATTTGAATGCATGAAAATGGATTTCCCAAAGTTTGTTAAAAAATTCCCAAAATGCCCCCGGGCCCACATGGTCAAAACCCGAGGTTCGAACCAAAATCCGATTACCCATTCCCCTATGCACTCAAATATATAAGTTATTTTGGAATCAGACCTCAAATTGAGGTCCAAAACCCCCAATTTTAGGAACCCTAGTTTTTCCCTAAATTCCCAAATTTCCCCATTAAAATCTTTGTTTTGAAGTTGAAATTATGTTTAAAGATGTTAAGGAGTAAAGAAAATAAGTTAGAAATCACTTACCAATCGTTTTGAATAAGAAGAATCGTTTGGAAAATCGCCTCTTATGTTTTGGGTATTGAATAAGTGAAAAATGACTGAAAATCCCGACTTTATATACTTTACTAAAGGCTCAGCGCGGACCGCGCAATAATGCACCGCGGTCGCGCTGAGGAAAGGAAGAAAAAGGGCTCTGTAAATCTACCCAGCGCGGACCACACGAATTTGGTGCGCGGCCGCGCTGGTGGAATGACCCTGAAGACCCCTCTCTAAATGTTCCAGCGCGGACCGCGCTGATATGGCACACGGCCGCGCTGGTCGAACTGGGATCCACTGGCCCTCTGAACCTAGCCACGCGGACCGTACAAAAATGCACCGCGGCCGTGCGGCTTCCAGCGCGGACCGCGCGGATTTGACCGCGGCCGGGACCTCCCGGTTACTTCTAAGTCTAAGACCTCCCGGGACCTAATCAAAACTCTCCCGAGCCCTCGGGGCTCCAACCAAACATACACATAACTCCAAAAACATCCTACGGACTCATCCGTGCGATCAAATCGCTCAATCACATCATAGTTCATCAAATTAGGCCTCAAGACCCATGATTCCCTTCCAATTTCCATGAAACATGAAATTTGCAGTTTCTAGCTCAAAACACGTCAAATGACGACCAAATTAAACCAAACTTTACAGCAATTGCTTAAACCATATATAAGACATGTACCGGGCGTCGGAACCAAAATACGAGCCCGATACCACAGTCTTTTAATCAAATTTCACTTTACAACTCTTTAATTATTTTCAGGA
Organism: Nicotiana attenuata; assembly: GCF_001879085.1. Classification (NCBI taxonomy): domain Eukaryota; kingdom Viridiplantae; phylum Streptophyta; class Magnoliopsida; order Solanales; family Solanaceae; genus Nicotiana; species Nicotiana attenuata. The sequence goes on along the minus strand of NW_017670915.1, from coordinate 230,915 downwards.
AATAATTTCACATAAAAATTCACTTCTCGGACTTGGGGCCTCGGAATTTGATTCCGGGCACACACCCAAGTCCCATAATTTCCTACGGACCCTCCGGGACTGTCGAATCACGAGTCCGGGTCCGTTTGCCCAAAACATTGACCGGGGTCAAACTTAATCAATTAAAACATCAAAATTTATTATCTTTCTCACAAATTTACATTTAAACTTTTCGGCTATGCGCTCGGACTGCGCACACAAATCGAGGCAACCCCCAAGTGAGGTTTTCACGGCCTCAAAAGTACAGAGTGAGTAGGAATACAGGTGATGACCCTTTGGGTCATCACAGAGCGTGTCCAGATTGTGATTTGGATGTCCGTAGTAGAATGAGGCTTGAATTGGTGAAAGTTGAAATTTTGGAAAGTTTGACCGAGGTGGCCTTTTTGATATTGGGGTCAGATTGAATTTTCGAAAGCTGGAGTAGGTTCGTGGGGTCACTTGTGACTTGTGTGCAAAATTTGAGGTCAATGTGACGTAATTTGATAGGTTTCAGCATCGTTTGTGGAATTTAGAAATTTCAAAGTTCATTAGGCTTGAATCCGTGTGTGATTCGTGTGTTTGATGTTGTTTAAGGTGATTTGCGGGTTCGACTAAGTTCGTATCGTGATTTAGGACTTGTTGGTATATTTGGTTGAGATCCCGGAGGCCTTGGGTTGATTTCGGGTGGTTAGTGGACTTGGAGTTTGATTTGAGAAGCAACTAAAGTTTGTTGTTGCTGGTGTAATTGCACCTGCGGAGTGGGAACCGCAGGTGCGAGTCCGCAAAAGTGGGGTAAGAGCCGTAGAAACGGCCAATGGAAAGGTGAGCAGAGATCGCAGGTGCGAAGATTCTCCCGCACCTTCGTGGTCGCAGAAGCAGGAAGAAGGGCGCAGATGCGGCTGGTTCCGCAAGTGCGATGGCATTTTCTGCACCTGCAATGTTTGTAAATGTAGTCTAGCGCTCGCAAAAGCAGAGTCAGCTGGTTAAGTATATTTCGCAGAATCGGAGATTTAACCGCAGAAGCGGTTGCGCAGGTGTGAAAGGCTTGGGCAGAATATTTAAAAACAAGGGTTCGCAATTTTAGTCTCATTTCAAAATATTTTAACTCGTACTTAGGCGATTTTGGAGAGAATTTTCGAGGGGATTATTAAGGTAAGCTTCTTGTACTCGTTTTTGGTTAATAATCTTGTTTCCCCATTATTTTTTCCACCTAGATTGTGTGGTGTTGAGGTGAAATTTGGGGGTTTGAGGCTAGGGATTTGGAGAGTGAGCTTTGGGGATTTGAATGGCTATTTGGTTTTGGGTTTTGATAAATTTGGTATGGTTAGACTCGTGAGTGAATGTGCTTTCGGATTTTGTGACTTTTGTCAGATTTTGAGACGTGGGTTCGGGGGCTGGGTTTGAGCCGATTTTGGATTTTGGCTATAATTCCATATTTTTCTTGTGGAATTGATTCCTTAATTCTATATTGATTGTATTTCTTGTGGCTAGATTCGGAACGTTTGGAGACCTGGTTTGGGAGGAAAAGGCATTTTAGAGTAGAGTTTTGCCTGAATTGAGGTAAGTAACACTTTCAAACTTGGTTTTGAGGGTTCGAGACCCCGAATTACATGATATAAGGTTGGTATTAAGGTAACGCACATTCCAAGTGACGGGCGTGCACCGTGAGAATTGTGATCTGGTTGATTCCATAGCACTGTATGGTGATTCTACCTTGTTTGTATCCGTATTTTCATCATGTGATAAAGTAATTGAACTGCCAATCATGCTAGATATCATGTTTAGGGTTTATGCCGGTACTGTTGGGATCTATAGTGGTCGTTTTTTGTTGTCACCTTACTGATTTTACTGATATTTCATACTCAGTCATAATCATTCATTTCATATCTTATCTTAGTATCAATTGTTATTTATTGATACATCATATTATTGTTTCGTGCTAGTTTTCATGACAGTTTGAGCCCATGAGTAAGACTGGAGAGATTGATGACTGAGTGAGGCCGAGAGCCTGATTATGAGTGACAGTTATGGGACCGGGATATACGCCGCAGCAATTATACTGATTTATGTTAGCGCTTGGGCTGAAGGATCCCTCCGTAGTTTTTACACACCCCTAGTGAGCACAGTTGATATTATTGAGCGATAGATCTTCCCTGGACATGGATCTTGTTTGGAGCAATTGATACCTGGAGATAGATCTTCTCCATGGGGCTGGACTGGCCTTCCTCGGCACTGGGTGACTGATGGTCCGTGATATATATAATCCGGGATGGATCTTCCCTGGGTCGTATGGGTCATATACAGTGCCGAGTGGTTGAGCCTTTGAGATTGTGAGCACATAAGGCTGTCAGCATGGAGCATCACATATAACATGTGCATTGGCATATAGAGATAAAAGAGCTATATTCTTTACATTGTTTAGATCTGATTTATTTCATTGTTTTGAGCTATCTATTTAACTTGAAAGCATGCCTACGTTTCTGCACTGTTATTTCTATTATTAACTGTGCCAGTTGAGTTCATCACTACCTTTCGGTCCAAAGGTTGGACTTGTTACATACTGAGTTGGTTGTACTCACTACACCTCGTGTGCTGATCCAGGCGCTTCTGGTCACGGCGGCTGCTGATTGAGCAGTCAGATTCCGGAGACTATCGAGGTAGCTGCATGGCGTTCGTAGGCCTTGACTTTCCTTCAGTATCTCTATCTGTATTTTAGTTTTATTCCTAGACACTATAGTAGACTGTATTCTGGTATAGACGCTCATGTACTCTGTGACACACCAGTTTTGGGATGGATTGTATCGTATCTTGGATCGTTTCTATTTTCAAAGAGGTCTTTCTCAAATATTAATTGCTTCCATTTTTATTTTCAAAGTTTTTACTATATTGAGAAGTTGAGTAATAGCTGGCCTAGTTCCACGAAAGGCGCCCTCACGACGGTTGATTTTGGGTCATGACAAGTTGGTATCAGAGCCTAGGTTACATAGGTCTCACGAGTCATGAGTAGGTTTAGTAGAGTCTTGCAGATCGGTACGAAAATGTCTGTACTTGTCTTCGAGATGCTGCTGAACCATTAGGAAGCTTCACATTCTAGAATTCTTGTTGTGCAAATATGTTGATTCTGGTAACTAAACTTCTGTTATTCTATTCTCTCACAGATGGTGAGGACACGTACTATTGGGCAGGACGGATAGCCACCTGTACCACCAGCTAGGGAAACGAGAGGCCGAGGTCGCGGTAGGGGAAGAGGTGCAGCTCGTACATCAACTAGGGCAACACCTGCAGATCCACCAGTTGCCCAGTTCAGGAGCAGGTCCCAATTATGGATGCGCCAGTAGGGCTAGCTCAGGCACCGCCCGTGCCCATTGTGATTCCAGGCCTTCAGGAGGCCTTTGCTTAGATTCTGACCGTGTGCACCAGTCTTGCTCAGGCGATCTCTATTCTGGCCGAAACAGCCACTTCTCAAGCCGGGGGCTCAGACTCCCGCTGCCCGCACACTAGAGCAGGTGATGCAGGGACTCTAGATACCGTGGGCACCACCAGCCCAGCCGGTTGCAGATGCTCAGGACTATGTGGTTCTTGTCATGCCTGATGATGAGCAGCGTAGATTGGAGAGGTGTGCTGCAGTCTTGTAGAGAGGAGCTTCACATTCTTGAATACTTGTCGTGCGAATATGTTGATTCTAGTAACTAAACTTCTGTTATTCTATTCTCTCACAGATGGTGAAGACACACACTATATTGGGTAGGATGGACAACCACCTATACCACCAGCTAGGGACACGAGAGGCCGAGGTCGCTGTAGGGGAAGAGGTGCAGCTGGTACATCAACTAGGGCAACACCTGTAGATCCAACAGTTGCCCAGTTCAGGAGCAGGTCCCAATTATGGATGCGCCAGTAGGGCCAGCTCAGGCACCGCCTGTTCCCATTGTGATTCCAGGCCTTCAGGAGGCTTTGCTTAGATTCTGACCGTGTGCACCAGTCTTACTCAAGCGATCTCTGTTCTGGCCGCAGTAGCCACTTCTCAGGCCGGGGGCTCAGACTTTCACTGCCCGCACACTAGAGCAGGTGATGCAGGGACTCCAGATACCATGGGAACCACCAGCCCAGCCGGTTGCAGCTGCTCAGGACTATGTGGTTCTTGTCATGCCTGATGATGAGCAGCGTAGATTGGAGAGGTTTGGGAGACTCCAACCTCCATCTTTCAATGGTACAGAGGCAGAGGATGCATAGGGATTCTTGGATAAATGTTAGAGAATGCTCCGTACAACAAGTATTCTAGAGACTAGTGGGGTCCCGTTCACTATTTTTCATTTCTTTGGAGCTGCCTTCAGTTGGTGGGAGGCTTATGAGAGGCGTAAGCCGGTCGGCGCAACACCACTTGCCTGGCAGGAGTTCATTATTCCCTTCTTGGAGAAGTTTGTGCCGCAGTCTTACAGAGAGGAGCTTCACAGACAATTTGAGCAGTTACGTCAGGATGATATGACTATGACATAGTATGAGATGAGGTTGTCTAAGTTTGCCCGTCATGAAGTCTGGTTAGTTCCCACTGATAGGGAGAGGATCAGGAGGTTCGTTGATGGCCTCACATTTCTGCTGCGGGTGATTATGACTAGAAAGAGGGTATCTGGTGCTACTTTCGATGAGTTTGTTGACATTCCTCGGTAGATAGAGTTGGTCCGCAACCAGGATCGGGTTGATAGGGAGGCCAAGAGGACTCATGGATCAAGTGGTCTTAGTGGTGTTCGTTTGGAGGTAAGTTCTACCACGGCAGGGGTCGTCCTTACAGGCATGCTCAGATGTCTCGCCCAGTTCACCGTGGTGCATCATCTAGCCATGGTTCTCATAGTTCTCATCAGGGTCACTCATCTCTTAGTGTCCTTCCAGCTCAGAGTTTGTCTCATGCACCATCAGATCAGGGTTCATCTATGTCGGTGCCTTCTAGCAGTTATCTTGGTGCTCGGGGCTCCCTTCAGTCCCTACCGCTATTCGTAGGAAGAGATTGCTTTAAGTGTGGAGATTTGAGTCATATCAAGTGGCATTGTCCCCGCCTCTCAGGAGGTTCATCTCAGTAGAGGAGTCAGCCTACGACTTTAGCACTAGTTACTTCACCACTCACCTGCCAGCTCGGGGAGGGGTCACCCTAGAGGGGGAGGCCGATCAGGTGGTGGGCAGGCCCTATTTTATGCACTTCCTGCCATGCCAGATGCTATTACTTCAGACATAGTGATCACATGTATTGTCTCAATATGTCATCAAGATGCCTCTGTATTATTTGACCCTGGTTGCACCTATTCATATGTACCATCGTATTTTGCTCATTATCTAGATATGCCCCATGACTGTTTAGTTTTATCTATTCGTGTGTCTATGCTGGTAGGCGATACTATTATTGTAGACCGTGTGTACCAGTCGTGTTAGTGACTTTTGGGGGATTGGAGATTAGAGTTAATCTCTTGCAGCTTAGTATGGTTGATTTTGACGTGATATTGGGTATGGATTAGTTGTCTCCATGTCATGCTATTTTGGACTCACGCTAAGACTGTGATGCTGGTGATGTCGGGGTTGCCACGAATTGAGTGGCGAGGTTCTTTAGACTATGTTCTCAGTAGAGTGATTTCATACTTGAAGGCCGATCGAATGGTTGGGAAGGGTTGTCTATTTTACTTGGCCTTTGTGAGTGATTTCAGTGCAGAGACCCCTACTATTGATTCTATCCCGGTGGTACAAGATTTTCCAGATGTGTTTCCTGCAGACCTGTCAGGCATGGCGCCGGGCATGCCGCCCGACAGGGACATTGGTTTTGGTATTGACGTGGTGTCGGTCACTCATCCAATTTATATTCCTCCATACCGTATGGCACCGACTGAGTTGAAGGAGTTGAAGGAGCAGCTTCAGGAACTTCTTGAGAAGGGGTTTATTAGGCCTAGTGTGTCACCTTGGGGTGCACCGGTTCTATTTGTGAAGAAGAATTATGGCACTATGAGAATGTGCATTGACTGCAGCCAGTTGAACAAAGTCACAATCAAGAACAAGTATCATTTTCCCCGTATTGATGATCTTTTTGACCAGCTTCAGTGTGCGAGGGTGTTCTCCAAGATTGATTTGAGGTCTGGGTACTACCAGTTGAAGATTCGAGACTCGGATATTCTTAAGACAACTTTCAGGACCTGTTATGGTCATTATGAGTTCCTTGTGATGTCTTTGGGGCTAACCAACGCCCCAGTAACGTTCATGCATCTGATGAACACTGTGTTTCAGCCTTATCTCAACTCGTTTGTTATTATGTTCATTGATGATATCCTGGTGTACTCTCGTAGCGAGGAGGAGCACGCCCAGCACTTGAGGGTTGTGTTGCAGCGACTGAGGGAGGAGAAACTTTATGCCAAGTTCTCCAAGTGTGAGTTTTGGCTCAGTTCAGTGGCATTTCTTGGGGCACGTGTTTTCTAGTGAGGGTATTCAAGTGGATCCGAAGAAGATAGAGGCGGTTCATAGTTGGCCCAGACCGTTCTCAACTACAGAAATTCAGAGCTTTCTCGATTGGGCTGGTTATTACCGTCGCTTCGTGAAGGGTTTCTCGTTTATTACATCGCCCTTGACCAAATTGACCCAAAAGGGTGCTCTTTTCAGGTGGTCGGATGAGTGTGGGGAGAGCTTTTAAATGCTCAAGACTGCCTTGATGACCACAACTCTAATTCTACTTCTCCCATCAGCTTCTGGTTCTTATACAGTATATTGTGATGATTTTCGAATTGGTATTGGGTGCGTTTTGATGCAAGAGGGTAGAGTGATTGCTTATGCTTCGCATCAGTTAAAGCCCCATAAGAAGAACTGCCATGTTCATGTTTTGGAGTTGGCTATCATTTTTCATGCGTTAAAAATATGGAGGCACTATCTCTATGGTGTGTCTTGTGAGGTATTTACTGATCATCATGGCCTCCAACACATCTCAATTTGAGGCAGCGGAGCTGGTTAGAGCTGCTAAAGGACTATGATATCACTATTCTGTATCACCTGGGAAAAGCCAATGTGGTGGCCGATGCCTTGAGTAGGAAGGCAGTGAGTATGGTGGTCTTGCATTCATTCTTGTTGGTGAGAGACCTCTTGCAGTTGATTTTCAGGCCTTGGCTAACCAGTTCATGAGATTAGTTGTTTCAGAACCCAGTCGAGTTCTAGCTTGTGTGATTTCTTGGTCTTCCTTATTTGATCGCATCAGAGAGCGCCAGTATGATGATCCTCATTTGCTTCTCCTCAAGGGCAGGGTTCAACACGGTGATGCCAGAGATGTGACTATTGGTAATGACGGGGTATTGAGGATGTAGGTCTGGATATGTGTGCCCAATGTAGATGGGCTACGGGAGTTGATTCTTGTGGAGGGCCATACCTCGCGGTATTCCATCCATCCGGGTGTCGCGAAGATGTATCAGGATTTGAGGCAACACTACTGGTGGAAGAGAATGAAGAAGGATATAGTTGGGTTTGTAGCTCGGTGTCTCAAGTATCAGCAGGTAAAATATGAGCATCAAAGACCAGGTGGATTGCTTCAGAGGATAGAGATTCCAGAGTGGAAGCGGGAGTGGATCACCATGGATTTCGTAGTTGGGCTCCCACGAATTTCGAGGAAGTTAGATGCTATTTGGGTGATTGTGGATCAACTAACCAAGTCCGCGCACTTCAGATCGTTTGGCTGAGATTTACATCAAAGAGATTGTTCGCCTTCACGGTATGCCAATTTCCATCATTTCAGATAGAGGGACACAATTTACATCACAATTTTGGAGAGCCGTGCAGCAAGAAATAGGCTCGAGTGGAGTTAAGCACATCCCTTCACCCTCAAACTGACGGACAATCCGAGTGCACTATTCAGATACTGGAGGACAAGTTACGCGCTTGTGTCATTGATTTTGGGGGTTCATGGGACCAGTTTTTGCCGTCGTGAAGTTTGATTACAATAACAGTTATCAGTCGAACATTTAGATGGCTCCTTATGAGGCTTAATATGTGAGGCAGTGTAGATCTTTGGTGGGTTGGTTTTTTTGTGTACTGACTTAGTTTAGGATGCTTTGGATAAGGTTAAATTGATTCAGGAGCGGCTTCGCACGGAGCAGTCGAGATAGAAGAGTTATGTTGATAGGAAGGTCCGTGATGTGTCTTACATGGCTGGGGAGAAGGTTCTGCTGAAGGTTTCACCCATGAAGGGTGCTATGAGGTTCGGGAAGAAGGTCAAGTTGAGCCCTCGGTTCATTGGGCCTTTTGTGGTACTTCAGAGGATTTGGGAGGTGGCTTACAAGCTTGCCTTGCCACCTATCTTGTCTAGTGTGAATCCGGTATTTCATATTTCTATGCTCCGAAAGTATATCGGCAATCTGTCATGACCCAATTCCCATACCCGGTCGTGATGGCACCTCTCGTGAAGACAAGGCCAGCCAACTTACCCAAATCATTTCTTTTACAGTTACTAAACATAAGTGAATAGAATAATACAACTTAACGGCCATAATAATCAGTATTTTCAACCCCACATAACCCGACCGGGGTGTCACAAGTCACGAGCATCTAAGAAGTAGGAACACAACTACAGGGTCATATATATATAAAATGAAATCTGGAATCCAAAAGATGAAGTCCGGTGCCGCGAACCCTGGCGGTCACCTTGCTCAGCTACATTAGTATTACCTTCAAAATCACTTCCGATCACACCCCTAAGTCACAAATCACCTCCCGAAGCTAACCGAATCATCGGAATTCACATCCGAGCCTTCTAACTAATAAGTCAACATTCGGTTGACTTTTTCCAAACCAAGCCTTCCTTAAAGAGACTAAGTGTCTCATTTCTTATCAAAACCAATCCAAGTCAACTTAAACTCACCCAACACATATAATAAATCATGAAAAAGAAATAAACGGGGAAAACAGGACGGAAACACATGAGACGACGGGTCGGGTCGTCACATCCTCCCCAACTTAAACCAACGCTCGTCCTCGAGCGTACCCAGAGTTGTACTAGAAGCAACCCAATAGCTGAATGACCTTACCAAGCATATACCCGGGGTGATCCCTCGTCACCCTACCTCGCATAGGTCCGATAACACATTATAGCTGAAATTTCATAGTCCATCTAAACCATAAACCGTAGAACCACATTGCACTTTCCGAAATCATACACAATATAAGAACCTCACATTTATACCCAGAATAAACCCGAACCAGCTGTAATAACCCATACTTGCAACCTCAGGTGAGACCATATGATATACCACACAATCCAAACACTCGAAACGATGGCCTCTATTCACAGCAATCGCCCACAATAACCAAATACCGATAGAAAACCCTTTTATTAGCTAAAGTCTTATTCCAACACTTTCATATACTGCCGACGGTAACTGAAACACGCGATAAACCGTAACCATCTCTCAGATCGACCATTCATGAGGCCACTTCCTTTGACTAATATCACAACAGATTTCCGGGTCAAACCTCGATATTATTTCCCTAACATGTTGAGATCAAATCTGTCCGTATTCATTAATGACTCCAACGATCACCTCGAATCCAACACACCACTCTGGTGATATGCTACCTCAATATAGGCCTAAGCCACAACTTGCATAGTACGCGTACCAACAAGAAACGACCTGAATATACTCAAATCATGAAAATAACTCAAACAAAAGAGTTGTACCTCAAGCTCATCAGTACCATCACAACACAAGGCTGAGACCCTGTCTCACATCATCGAAATAGAACACCTGAATTTACCCCGAAAGGTCATAACTGCACGCAGCCTCGCTACAATGCGCGATCCTATCCAAACACTATTACACCTGGAGCACCTCAAGTCACTATGATAAAAATCGACGGCCACGCACATTTGATGCCTGAAACCAAAGCAATTCGTCACATCCACGGTGAAACCAATAACATATGACACACAACCCGATAGGCCATACCCAATACTCCATTTACTGAGCAATACTCAATTACTCTTCCCGCTCGACTTCCTCTATGAATCTCAAATAGAACCGCACCACATGTGCCCATATCCAACAAATCATAACGCCTCACAGCACAGAAAAAGCAACTCATAGATCTCCCCATGTCACTAACAAGTCCAAGAACAATCGAATCAACCTATCCCTCAACAATACAACTAGGGACTAACCAAGCTAACTCAAGCTAAATACGTAGCCACCTTGGCCTGCCAACGAACTCAATACCAAGAAGCCTGAAGCTGCTCCTTCCACTACTATAACTCCTGCTGGAGCCGTACGATACGGTGCCCAGCACCAAATAAATACCGAACTCCACAATCTTGCCCGACGACATGCCCGGCCACAAGAAACGCATCCGAAAAAGTCCCTCAATACCGGAACTGCATCAATGGTAGAAACCTCTGCACTGACATCCGCCACGAAGGCCCGATTAAGAAAAACAATCCTTCCCAGCTGTCCGCTGGTCTTTGGAATACAAACCACGCTGCTAGAACATAATCAGATGCACCTCGCCACGCAACCTGTGGCATTTTCCGACATAGCCCATAGCACAATAGTCTAGAATAATCCAACACTAAGACAACCAGTCTACACCCCAATATCATATCCAAAATCTACTATACCAAGCAAAGAAAGATCCACTCAGACCTCCAATTCCCAATAACCGCTAAACGGCACCGATACACACGATCTACAACCACTGCATAGTCTGATCACGAGAACTCCTAGTCTCCAACTCCATATAGCACACGAATCACTATACCTGATCCCAAATTCCGCCGTATGAATACATATCACACCTCAAATACCCAATCATTCCACAAAAGATATTCTAAAATTTCCCTGTGCCATCAAACAAACTCAGATATCAACAGTCGATCCCAAATGCCGCAACACTACCGAAGTATTATCAGTTTACATCACATTGCCCTTTTTACTGAACATATACCCCCGTCAAATCACTACAATAGAGATACCATTTTCCTTAATCATCTGAAGATCGATTCTTTACTCACCTGCAGCTGCCCGTGCTGCTTACGAATTTAATGACTTCCCATTACGAACTGAACCGAAACCTCGAACATGCAAATCTCAATTCTCTACAACATACCGCGTATACCATAACACACTAGGATAGCATGAGAGCTCCATCTCCCTTTTTCCTAACCACAAACATCTATGTATTCCTCTAGTCAATAACTCTCCATCAATCCCATCTAGAAGAGAAATCACTACACCTTTCATGCGTCGCATGCCCATAGGCAATATATACGTCTCTAAACCACGGTAAAACTCATCAAGAACTCTCTCTTCCAATTCCATTGCACAAGCTAAACTGCCAGGACTGAATCCTTCTACCCAAACCAAGCTAAGCAAGCTGTCAGAACTCAAGAGCCTTGCTGCACAACACCGGTAAAAGCTCATTACCTCGAACACATACGAAGAATTAATCATATCTTTACCATACCGGTTCGGTCTACTATCAAGCTATTCCATCTATCTAATTTCCCTTTTGATTCATCATCCACTTGATATTTCTCCCTCGCTGTAGCATCACAATGCCTCAATCCAGGCTTACCACACGAGACTCGCACATAAGACCATGCTGTCTAAGACCCATAGGCCACTGCATACTCTCTCAATTGTTTCCCAGAAATACCACATTCCAGAATACTTTACTCTGAAGAACTTTCTGCGAATCTAAACTCGTTACCTTTACTTTCCAGATACCGATACATATTATATAGAATCCCATAATGAACATAGAATACCACAAGTCTTGACATTTTCTATTGAAAACACTGTCTTTAGTCACATACACCACCTTAAACACCTGAGTGTTACATGTAGATTCTTGAACACAATAAAACCATTCTCAAGAGTCATCCACTCTAATTCAAACTGCAATTTACCTGACTTAACGAATAGAACCACTCGTGCTTTATTGGCACTCTGATACCGTAAAATGAGACCCTTATCCCAATACAACCAAGCAACTTCTTGCTATATGCACCGAACATTCTTTACCAACAACAACTCCAGACATTCTGTAATTCTCATGCCCTATGGAACATAATATAACCTTTGTCGAAATTTTGCTTCACCCGTGCCATCCTCGGCTCAATCTCTGCAACTAGAACTGATAACCGTGCAATCAGCTAATCAACAACAACCTCCCCAACTTTGCTCGAAGCCATATATCAAGACACACTTAACAACTCATAACACTTTTACTCTAATGATGCCACAATGTTATAGTGAGATTAAACTCAAATCATCTACTGATTTATGAAAACACAGATCATATGGTATTGAAATTCTCTGCAAACCTCGCATTCATCCCCACCTCAGCTGAGTCCTCTCTCTTAAGTGACCCAAATTTTTCAAATTATAACACGTACCTTTCAATTACACATGGGATCTTCTAATTTACACATAAGTATCATACCACTCAAGAACACTCCGCAGGAGATAACCCACCTGCTTCGCCTCAATTTAGTATTTCAGCACACCTCCCACTGTCATACACATAACATAGTCAATTTAGTCTTCCTGAGTCTGAACTCATACCGCCACACGTATTGTACTTTACTTTTCAACTAGGAGATACGAAGATATTCTTCACGCGCCCATAATTCGGCTACACATCAAATCACAATAGGAAACGAACCACTTAACGGTTCATCTATTATCCAGCAGACTTCTTTGTCATTACCAACTCATATAGATACATCACGCAGTACTAACATACTCATTACATGGATATCTAACCGCCATTCCGGCTAATAGGGACAATACCGAACATATAAGTTTCAAACACTTGCTCACACAATCAGCACCTCGGTGCTCAAGCCATAGGAAAAGATCCGGCCTCAAGTCCTCCAGACTGGCCCAACATACTCACAAAGATTACCTCTCGCCCCTTGATCGGGGATTCACAAACCATCAAGGCAAATATAATACTGAGCGCTCACGTGCGCATACAGACGTGTGGAAGGAATTTCAAGAGTTATATCTCAAGCTGAATCAAGTACGCACGATAAGAATTCCAAGAAAGTGAAATTTTCCTAAAGGTTCTACAGCCTCTCGAGGATAAATACAGACGTCTCCGTACCGATCCGCGAGAATCTACTAAACCTGCTCATGACTCGTGAGACCTAGTAACCTAGGCTCTGATACCAACTTGTCACGACCCAATTCCCAACCTGGTCGTGATGGCGCCTCTCGTGAAGACAAGGCCAGCCAACTAACCCAAATTCTCTCATTAACAATTATCAAACATAAATAAATAGAAGATACAACTTAATGGCATTTAAAATTGTTAATTTCTACCCGACCGGGGTGTCACAAGTCACAAGCATCTAAAGAAAAACCATAACACAACTACAGGGCCAATTATAATATCTATGGAAAAATTCTGGAAATCAAAGACAACATCCGGTGCCGCGAAAGCTGGCGGTCACCTAAATCAGCTACAATAGTCATACCTTCAATCAGCTAAATAACCCGCTACCGGGTGTACAATACCTGCAACTGCACGGGAGGTGCAGGGAGTAAAGTAAGTACTTCCAACTCAGTGGTAATAAGAGTAAATAATAACTGAGCGGTAAGAAATCACGTAAAAGCACTCCATCATGCTATATAAGACAGTGCAACTCTTGAGAAAACAGTAAAACCGTGAAAAATCCTTTAGAAAATATCTGACTCAGTTTAAAACCTCTTTTGAAAACATCTTTTTCCAACAATCAAGCAAATGAATGCGTAATCAGATAGTGCAAGTCCGCACATAAGTCAGCCCCTCGGGCACAGCACTCCACAAACAATTAACACCAGGGCGTCTGGTAAACAGTGCAAGAAGTAGCATAAATGCCAATGAAATGAGAGTGCTGAATGTCATGCCACGTAGTACAAACAGGAAACAATGCATGAATGCAATGCAATGCATATGACCGCTGCGGCGTGCAGCCCGATCCATTTGGGTACCCGCGCTCACTGTGGGGGTTCAGACTCCGGAGGGGCTCCTACAGCCCAAGTGCAATATCATCATAGTATCGCTGCGGCGTGCAGCCCGATCCATCCTCAGTCCAGAACATGCAAATGAGCCACTCGGGCAATGTCAAGTAATAGCTTTTAACTCAAAACATCAGAAAAATGCAATTTAAGTCTTTAAACTTTAACAATATGACTGCACATTTCAAAACAGGGTTTAACTCAGGACTGAAATTATTTAATATGCTAAGTGTCATGAAAACAGTGATAATAATCCGTAAAGGATTCAAATAATCGGCACGAAGCCCAAAACATGGCAATCAGCCCAAATCACGATAGCATCAAGCAGGTTTTAGTCAATTACACAGTAAAATCAACAACCGGGACGGACCAAGTCGCCATCCCCAACGGTGCTCTACCCCACGCTCATACCTGGCGTGCAAGTCACCACAATACAGCACTATGATGTGCAAATCCGGGGTTTCAAACCCTCAGGATATCATTTACAAGTATTACTCACCTCGAACCGGTGAAATCTCTAGCTCGCGACGCCTTTGCCCCTCAAACCGGCCTCCACGCCCGGCGAATCTAACCAAAATCAGAGCGAATACATTACAATATGCCAAGGG
>NW_017670915.1:170755-216265 GCF_001879085.1 Nicotiana attenuata | reverse complement strand
ATATATATATATATAATAAAATAGAAATCTGGAATACCAAAAGAAGAAGTCCGGTGCCGCGAACGCTGGCGGTCACCTTGCTCAGCTACATTAGTATTACCTTCAAAATCACTTCCGATCACACCCCTAAGTCACAAATCACCTCCTGAAGCTAACCGAATCACCGGAATTCACATCCGAGCCTTCTAACTAATAAGTCAACATTCGGTTGACTTTTTCCAAACCAAGCCTTCCTTAAAGAGACTAAGTGTCTCATTTCTTATCAAAACCAATCCAAGTAAACTTAGACTCACCCAACACATATAATAAATCATGAAGAAGAAATAAACGGGGAAAACGGGACGGAAACACATGAGACGACGGGTCGGGTCGTCACACAATCCGTCTCATGTTTTGGATTTCAGCACGATTCATTTGGATGGTGATTTGACTTATGATGTTGCCGGTAGCCATTTTGGATCGGTAGGTTCGAAAGTTAAGGTCAAAAGATATAGCTTCAATGAAGGTGCAGTGGAGAGGTCAGCCTATGGCGGAGGCTACTTGGTAGACCGAACGAGAGATGCGGAGTAAATATCCACACCTATTTGAGACTCCAGTTATGTTTTTAGACCCGTTCGAGGACGAACGTTTGTTTAAGAGGGAGATGAGGTAACGACCCAGCCGGTCATTTCAAGAGTTGTAGCCCCGTTTCCCCATTTACTGCTCTTTTTGTATTCTACCGCTGTTATATGACTTACCGGGTTAGTTGGTTCAGGTCCGAAGAGATTTCAAAGTGAATTGAGACACTTAGTATCCTAATTGAAAGCTTAAGTTGGAAAAGTTGACCAGATGTCGACTTCTGTGTAAACGACCAGGGATTTAAATATTGATGGTTGTGTTAGCTCAGTTAGGAGATTTTGGACCTTAGGAGAGCGTCCGGTTTGTTATTTGGAGGTCCATAGCAGAATTAGGCTTGAATTGGCGAAAGTTGGAATTTTGGAATGTTTGACCGAGGGTGGAAATATCGGGGTCCTATTGGATTTCCCGAAGTTGGAGTAGGTTCGTGGGGTCATTTCTGACTTGTGTGCAAAATTGGAAGTCGATCAGACGTGATTTGATAGGTTTCGACGTCATTTGTGGAATTTGGAAATTTCAAAGTTCATTAGACTTGAATCCGTGTGTAATTCATGTTTTTGATGTTGTTTGAGGTAATTTGCGGGTTCAACTAAGCTCGTATCATGATTTAGGACTTGTTGGCATGTTTGGTTGAGGTCCTGAGGGTCTCGGGTTGATTTCGGGTGGTTAGTGGACTTGGAGTTTGATTTGAAAAGCAGCTGAAGTTTGTTGCTGCTGGTGTAATCGCACCTGTAGAGTGGAACTGCAGGTGCAAGTCCGCAGAAGTCGGGAAAGAGTCGCAGAAGAGGCCAAGAGAGAGGTGAGCAAAGAACGCAGGTGCGAAGATTCTCTCGAACCTGCGTGGTCGCAGAAGGGCGCAGATGCAGCTAGTTCCGCAGGTGCGATGGCATTTTCCGCACCTGCGATGTTCGCAGATACACTCTATAGCTCGCAGAAGCGGAGTCAGCTGGTTAAGTTGATTCCACAGAAGCAGAGATTTAGCCGTAGAAGCGGTTCTACAGGTGCGGATAATGGACGCAGGTGCAAAAGGCCTGGGCAAAATGTTTTAAAACAAGGGTTCGCGATTTTAGTCTCATTTCAATATTTTGAACTCGGACTTAGGCGATTTTGGAGAGGATTTTCGAAGGGATTATTGAGGTAAGCTTCTTGTACTCGTTTTTTTTATCAATAATCTTATTTCCCCATTGTTTTTCCCACCTAGCCTGTGTGGTGTTGAGTTGAAATTTGTGGGTTTGAGCCTAGGGATTTGGAGAGTGAGTTTTGGGGATTTGAATAGCCATTTGGTGTCGGATTGATAAATTTTGTATGGTTAGACTCGTGAGTGAATGTGCTTTCGGATTTTTTGACTTTTGTTGGATTTTGAAACGTGGGTCCGGAGGCCAAGTTTGAGCCAATTTGGATTTTGGCTATAATTTCGTATTTTTCTTGTGGAATTGATTCCTTAATCCTATATTCATTGTATTGTATTGCTTGTGGCTAGATTGGAAACGTTTGGAGACCTGGTTTGGGAGGAAAAGGCATTTTGGAGTAGAGTTTTGCCTGAATTTGAGGTAAGCAACACTTTCAAACTGTGTTCTAAGGGCTCGAGACCTCGAATTACGTGATATGTGATTGGCATTGAGGTGACGCACATGCCAACTAACGGGCGTGCGGGCGTGCACTGTGAGAATTATATGGTTGATTCCATGGCATTGTATAGTGATTTTACCTTGTTAATACCTGTATTTTCATTGTGTGATAAAGTAATTGAACTGTCAATCATGCTAGATATCATGTTTAGGCTTTATGCCAGTACCGTTGGGACCCATAGTGGTCGTTTCTTGCTGTCACCTTACTAATTTTATTGATATCTCGTACTCAGTCATAATCGTTCATTTCATATCATATCTCAGTCTTAGTTGTTATTTATTGATATTATCATATCATTGTTTCGGACTAGTTTTCATGACATTTTGAGCCTGTGAGTGATACTGGAGAGATTGATGACTGAGTGAGGCTGAGAGCCTGATATGAGTGACAATTATGGGACCGGACTGCATGCCGCAACAGTTATACTGATTTATGTTAGCGCTTGGGCTGAAGGAGCCCCTCCGGAGTTTGTAAACACTCCTAGTGAGCGGGGTTGATATTATTGAAGGATAGATCTTCCCTGGACATGGATCTTGTCCGAAGCACATGATACCTGGAGATGGATCTTCTCCACAAGGATGGATTGGCCTTTCTCGGCACTGGGTAATTGATGGTCCGTGATGTATATATTCTGGGATGGATCTTCCCTGGGCCATATACAATGCCGAGTGGTTGAGCATTTGAGAGTGTGAGCACATGATGCTGTCAGAATGGTGCATCACATATAACATGTGCATTGACATGTAGAGATAGAAGAGTTATATTCTTCACATTGTTTAGATCTGATCTATTTCATTGTTTTGAGCTATCTATTTAACTTGAAAGCATGCCTACGTTTCTGCATTGTTATTTCTATTGTTAATTATGGGACCGGACTGCATGCCGCAGCAATTATACTGATTTATGTTAGCGCTTGGGCTGAAGGAGTCCATCCGGAGTTTGTACACACTCCTAGTGAGCGGGGTTGATATTATTAAAGGATAGATCTTCCCTGGACATGGATCTTGTTCGAAGCACTTGATACCTGGAGATGGATCTTCTCCACAAGGCTGGATTGGCCTTCTTCGGCACTGGGTAACTGATGGTCCGTGATGTATATATTATGGGATGGATCTTCTCTGGGCCATATACAACACCGGTGCTCCAATCTTCAGTATATTATGCTGAACCAGTATATTATATTGGAACTCCAGTATAATATTTCGGATTTATCTTTACATGAGATTTTGAACAGTGCTTTCGTTCAAATTTATCTTTACATGAAAAGTGGCTAAATTTCGATTACTTTTGAGACTATGGCTATTTTTGAATGACCACTAGTAAATCTGGCTATTTTTGAATTTTTCCCTAATTTACATCACTTATATTACCTATACAATATGAAAATTCAGTGCAATACTTTTGAGAAACCAAAGAAATTATAAAACTAAACATCTCCTGCGAGGATATTTTCAAATGAATTAAGCAAATTGATTTAAAAAAATGTAAAATGGATATAAAATTCCTTGAAGTATATAAAAGTGAACTATCTACTCCACATTCATCTAGAAACCTGGCTGATAGCCTGAAATCAACTTAGTAGGTTCATATAGCTTAGGTTGAATAATTCTGAAGTTTTACTATTGTCCACATAATAAATCAAAAGTTTATACTACTGTATTGATATACTAATTTTGTAAAGAAATAAGTAGATTAAGGTGCAAACTGTTAAAAGAAAACTATAAGGCGCGAACACAAAAGACCGCATACATAAAAGGTGTATGCGTTTGAGCTAGGCTTTACCATGTACACAAGCATAAATATGTACTCCATCCGTTTCAATTTATGTGAACCTATTTCCTTTTTAATTCGTGCAAAAAAGAATGACCTCTTTCCTAAGGAAAGAGTTTACCTTTATGCAATGTTATAACTATACAAAATATATGTGCCTCATTTTACACCACAAGTTCAAGAGTCTTCTCTTCTTTTTTTTTTTAAAACTCCGTTCCCAGTCAAATGGATTCACATAAATTGAAACGGAGAGAGTAATATATTAAAAAGAAAAAAAAAATCTTAACGAAGAGAAGTATGCTCCATATATAGTACATAAATTTACGTTC
Organism: Nicotiana attenuata; assembly: GCF_001879085.1. Lineage (NCBI taxonomy): Eukaryota > Viridiplantae > Streptophyta > Magnoliopsida > Solanales > Solanaceae > Nicotiana > Nicotiana attenuata. Next base: position 211,922 of record NW_017670915.1, on the reverse strand, counting down.
GCCTTGACTAATTTATAAACAGCCTAAAGCAGTTCTTAACAGAATCCTGAATTTGAGCCAGATGAGTACATTAATTTTGTGATGTATCAAAAACGGATTCAAGCAGTAATTATTTTGCACAAAGTTATACCACATAGTGTCGAAAATGTTAAATTGTCAAACTATGTTTGTCAGTATTTACTCTTTTGGGATACAAAAATCAGAGTCAGACAAAAGCTCATGAAAAAGGTCTGATGTTAAGAGACAGTGAAATATACAATACGAGAAAACAGATCATAAAGCTCCAAATTTTATTAAGATTGTGAGAAATATATTCATGAGCTAGAAAACATAGAGTTCACAGGAGATCCAAATAATGTGGAATTGTGGGAGGTATCCATTTGTCACCGCCTATGAAATTCCTAACAGTGAAACTTGATGCGACTTTTGAATCATCCGTGGCAACTGCCCACTTCACACGTCCTGTTGTATCTGCACCTGGTCCGCTGTTTTTATATTCCATATAAAATGGGCGGACTAGGGGCATTCCCTCAAAGTCTATCCATCCTAGTGGATTTATCAATAGGTCAATATAACTTTGTAGAATCACAGTTCTTGAGAAGTTACCCCATGGGCGACCTAAATACATAGTGATATTACCTGCTTTCTCCAAGTCCGGGGTTGCTTTTAAGGTGCAGTTTTGCAAAACTAGCCCCGTTAGCGTAGTCTCAAAATCTCTTTGTTGTGCTGTAACGGTAATATATTGGCCAAGCAAAGGCTGACGTACTTCAATCAAACAATTTTGGAATACTACAGTTGCATCACCGCAGATAAAGTCTATGGTGCCCAAGATATCACAATCCCTATAAAATTGTCTACCGTACTTTGCATATAAAGTATCTTGATAACCCTCAAAACGACATTGGTAGAAGGTAAGAAAATCAGCTTCCGCTCTTAATGCTACTGCCTGTAGCATTTTAGGTCCAGCTATGTTCCTAAAAGTGATTCCTTGGGCTACGAAGCCCTGGCCATTCACCCCTGAAAAGTGAAAAACAATTAACAGAATAACCAATGCACATAATGCCGAGGAATAATCTACTCTTAAAGAGAATAATTTGAGAAATTAATTGGAATAAAGAAAATAGATTTACGTACCCACAGTTGCAGTATACATTGTCCCGATGCCTGCACCATAACTTTTATCTCCGGATATTATGGTTTTGTCCATTCCTTCTCCGATGAAAACGATATTCGTTTTCCAGCTTTCGATTTGGACGTATTCATTGTAGGTTCCTTGTTTTATTTTGATGTAGTAATATGTAACGCTGTTGTTTGGAGCTGCTGAGACTGCAGCCATTATTGTCGTATAATCGCCCGAGCCATCTAGTGCTACTATTGCATTATAAGGAGGTTGTGTTATTTGTTGGCATTCTCCATAGCATAAAATGGTTAACCAACTCATGACAAAAATAGTAGTGAACCTCATTGATGCAGTTAGTAATATTCCAATTGTAGAATATCAAATTAAAATCGTCTAGCCAATAGGACGGAGAAGATACTGAAAATTGGTGTGAAGGATCAATATACTGAAAATTGGAGGAAGTTGAACATCAATATATAATATATTACTTTCCTAATATTTAAGACTCTAAAAATAATTAATTTTTTGCATATTTAAATCTTTCCTTATTTAATATGTAGAAAACCTAATATTTAGTACTTCAAATTAATTATTTTATTACCTTATACAACTACAAGGTAAAACATCATTAGGTAGTATATAAAACCTAACCTATGAATTCATTGACTTTATTTTACCATTTTATTACTAGATTTTATTACATACTTGAAACTATAAAAGTCAACTTATTCTAACGTAAAACCAACCACGTACTTGTACTATTCCCACTTCCGGATGTGGGGTTCTATTTAATTCCCAACTTCTTCTTTTATTATTTTTAATTTTCTACAATTAAATAAACAAATTCAATAATATATACATAAAATTTTGAAGTCAACTAATTAAGCTTTTTGTCCGCTTTTAGTTTTGGTAAATCAGCCACGGTACAACATATACTAAAATAACTCTCACTAGGATTCATAGGAATTAGGAACGAAGAGTTTAGGTTTAGAATTCTTTAGGCTTTTCCTTGTTTGAGATTAGTTTTTTTTTTAATTGCCGTGTGGGTTTTTTTTTTATTGCCAATGTTAATTACTGCCGCATGTTGAATTACTTTTGAAGGTTTAAGATTCTTTTATTTTGTGTCGTTTCTTTGTTTATGTTTAGAATTCACTTTAGATTTCTAGAATTTTAAGACCAAAATAATTTACATACTTTAAATTCCTTATAAAGTATCAACAATTTTCTTGTAATTTGAGGTAAACTTTCTAACCTATAATCTTTTCTTGAAGTTATGTAATAATAAATGCATTTTTGAAAGATTGTCAGTTGTGATTTTTTTTTTTTTTTTTTTTTTTTACAATATTTTGATATACGATCATCAGTTTAAACTGACTTATACACAAATTTTGCATAGTTCTAGAATTTTAGGACCAAAACAATTTTCATATTTTATAAGCTTTATCAGAAACTCTTGATATTATCGACAACTTGCTTATAATTTGAGGTAAACTTTCTAACATATAGTCTGTTCTTAAAGTTACAAAATATTAAACGTTTGTGTATTCTTGAACACAATTACAAATTGAATGGTTGAAAACTGTGATTTGTATTTTCAATATCTTATTTACAATCATCAGTCTAAAATTGAGTTATTTACAAATTGTGCATAGGTTGTTTGGGTCAATACTGCATTCGTAACTTAAAATTGATTTTCAACATTATCTTTTGGTTTTCACTTTCTCTTTCTTTGAGTATAAAGAATTTTATATTAGTAGAAGTTTTACCCTTATCTTGTATAATTCTAATATAATATTCAAGTATCGAAAAGCATCACTAGGGATTCAGCAGGGGGTTTTCATGTCTTTGTTTTACTCTAATCGACACTACGTATCATAGACTTTTCAATGTTAAATATTTTAATAATAATAGGTAGGCATTTCTAATGAACTTTCGTGAACGAAAGGTAAAATAAAAGGTATTTACATGAGTAATTAAATCAGTGATGACCCAAAAGGTCATTGCTTGTTTTAGAAATAAATTCTGTATTCTGAGGCCGTAAAACTTCGTTTTTGTCTGACCTCGATTTGCGTAGGCAGTCCTGGCGTGTATCCAGAAAGCCATTATGTGTAAATCTGTGAAAAATGGTGAATTTTGCTTTTAAAATGAATTTAGGTTGACTTCGGTCAACATATTGGGTAAACGGACCCGGACCTATGATTTGACAGTCTCGGAGGGTCCGTAGGAAAATATGGGACTTGGGCGTATGCCCGGAATAGAATTCCGAGGTCCCAAGCCCGAGAAATGAATTTTTAAAGAAAATTATTTTCTGGAATATATATGAGTGTTTGAAAATGAAACATGCAATTGAATTAGATGGTATCGGGTTCGTATTTTGGTTTCGGAGCCCGGTACAGGTCTTATACATAATTTAAGTCGAGCCTGTAAAATTTTGTAAGAAACGGACTTGAAATGACGTGATTCAGAACCTTAATTGTAAAATTTAAAATTTTGAAAGTTCATGAGATTTTCTTTGATTTTGATGCTAAATTCATAGTTGTTGATGTTATTTTGACGATTTGATTACACGAGTAAGTCCGTATGATGTTTTTAGGTTAGTGTGCATGTTTTGTTTGGAGCCCCGAGGGCTCGGGTGAGTTTTGAATAGGCCACAGGGTGAAATTGGACTTAGGAGAATTGTTGGTGTGTTCCAGGTTTGTAGCAGGCCTCTAATCTCGTATTTGCGAGATCAGGCATCGCAAATGTGATGAAAGCAGGGTTCACAAATGCGAGGTTTTGGTTGCAAATGCGAAGAACCCCAGGCCAGCTTTATCTCGCATTTGCGAGGTACCCTTCGCAAATGCGATGTCTTCCGTTAGAGCCAGTGGTCGCAAATGCGACCCATGTATCGCAAATGCGACATATCCTTCGCAATTGCGATGTCAGCAGGTTCCTTAAGGGTTCGCAATTGCGTCATCTGCAACCTGCTAAATCATAACTTAGACGCATTTCAGCCATTTTTCAACTTTTTTCAAAACCTAAACACCTTTGGGCGATTTTTCAAGGACGAGTACTCTTCCAAATCGATTGTAAACCATTTCTAACTCGTTTTCATTAATCTTTAATATCTTTTCACATGATTTCAACTCAAAATCAAAGATTATCATGGGAGAAATTTGGTGTTTTGGGTAGAACTTAGGTTTTTCAACTTTTGGGGATATGGACCTCGATTTCAAAATAAATTATATATTTGTGTTCGTGGAGGAATGGGTAATCGGATTTTGTTCGAACCTCGGGTTTTGACCATGTGGGCCCGGGGTCGATTTTTGACTTTTTGGGAAAAACTTTAGAAAACCTATTTTCATGCATTAGAATTGATTCATTTAGCATTTATTGATATAGTTAAGTAACTCGTGGCTAGATACAAGCGAATTGGTGGTGGAACCAAGAGGTAAAGCGATAGTTGAGGCTTCAATTGTGTTCGTGGCATCGAGGTAAGAGTTTGGTCTAACCTTAGCTTGAAGGATTAGGAGTCGTGTCTTATTTGCTATGTGTTAATTGTTGAGTACGATGTATAGGCATGGTGACGAGTATCTATACGTTGGTGTCAAGCATGCCCGTGAGTCTTATACTATGATTAACCTGACTCCGTTTTGTATTGTTTATGCCTTATGTGATGATTTCTATTGTTGAACAAGGCTTGTAAAAGTAATATTGGTAATTGAACATTGAAGAGCGTTGGTTCAAGTTGTAAGATGATTTGTGGAAGTATTAGTGGAAATTGAACATTTTAGAGCATTGGCTCAAGTTGCGAATTGAGTTGTGAAGTAAATGTGAAAAGAGAAGAGGATTATGAAATTGTCTCCCTGGCCGGGTTGTTATTTTTTATGTTATCTCCCTTGCCGGGATGTTATTGCTTTTGACATTGTTTCCCTTGCGGGGATATTATTGTTGTACTACTGTTCCCATGCCGAGACTTTATTGTGATTTTATTGATTCCATTGCCCTTATTGCTTTGTGATTGTTTTTTGGGTGAGGAAGAGTGTAAAGCACGAAGGGTGATACCGTGCATGATATTTGTGAGAGAGTGTTAATGCAAGAAGGGTGATGTCGTGCCGCACGATGTATCATTCTGTGCCTTTTATATGAGTGATAATACACGAAGGATCATTCCGTGACATGATTATGTGAGGTAAAAACACGAAGGGTGATGCCGTACGTATTATATTGATTCTTATGGTGAGGACGAGAGTAAAAGCACGAAGGGTGATGCCGTGCACTTGTCTTTGGTTTTCTTGATTCTTGCTGATAATTGAGTTATGGTATTCTTTACGTTTATTTACTGATTCTCTGTCGTTGCTTGATTTTATTGTGATGTTATCGATTCCCTTGCCCAAATTGCTTTGTGATTATTTCTTGGGTGAGGAAGAGTGTAAAGCACGAAGGGTGATGCCGTGTATTGTTTTGGTCAGAGAGTGTTAAAGCACGAAGGGTGATGTCGTGCATGTTATTGTGAGAGAGTGTTAAAGCACGAAAGATTATGTCGTGCATGTTATTATGAGAGAGTGTTAAAACACGAAGAGTGATGTCGTGCACTTGTCTTTGATTTTCCTAATTTTTATTGATGACTGAGTTATGGTTTCTCTACATTTAACTGTTGGTTTTTTGTTGATACTTGTTGTACCTCGCAGCATAATTCCCCCTTCCTTTCTTCAATTGAACTTTGAAGATCCTTATATTTATCTGTTGTTTTTCTGTTATTATTCGATGTCCCTGCAGCATGTTCCCCCCTCCCATCCTTAATTGTACATTCCTGCTTTTATTTTCCAATGTATAATACTTAACTGCACAGGTTTATTTGGTAGTCTGGTCCTAGCCTCGTCACTACTTCGCCGAGGTTAGGCTAGGCACTTACCAGCACATGGGGTCGGTTGTGTTGATACTACACTCTGCACTGTGTGCAGATCCCGGTACTGGAGCTTACAGACCTTAGCTTTGGGTGGCAGCCTTTAGTCCATTCGGAGATCCGAGGTAGTCCTGCAGGCATCTGCAGGCCTTGGCGTCTCCTTCTATCCTTTCATCCTGTTTCATTTTGTATTCCTAGTACAACATTGTATTTAGTTCTTTTTGGACGTTTATTTGTAGTATTCCTAGACCGTCTGTGAAATTGTGACACCAGTTCGGGGTAGTCTTTGTTTAAGAAATTGTATTGGAAATATGTAAATGGTTTTATTTTGCTCTTCCGCCTATTTAAATTCCACCGTTTATATAATGTTGGTTCATAATTGTTAAAGGATTAAAAATGGTAAAAAGGTAAATAGTTCAAACGGTTGGCTTTCCTAGCTTTCACTAGTAGGTGCCATCACGACTCCCGAGGGTGGGAAATCCGGGTCGTGACAAGTTGGTATCAGATCTCTAAGTTACATAGGTCGCACAATTCACAAACAAACTTAGTAGAGTCTGAGGGATCGTTACGAAAACATCTGTATTTATGCCCTAGATGCTACAGAGTTAGGAAGAACTTCATATCTATTATTTCCTGTCGTGCGGTTTCTTTTCTCAATGCTAATTGAATTTCTACTATGTTCTTTCGCAGATGGCGAGAACACGCGGCAAAGGGCGAGGATCCATCAGCAGCTCCCACGAGGGGCAGAGGGTGAGGCTGCCGTGCTAGAGGCCGAGGCGGGGGGAGAGCTCAGCCAAGAGCAAAACACCAGCGGTGGAGCCTCACGTTGAGTTTGATGATGAGGTTCCGGCCCAAGCAGTTCCGGTGGGCCCAGCTCAAGTCCCAGAGGGGTTCATTGCTACTCCAGTACTCCAAGATGCTCTGGTCCGTCTAGTGGGCTTTATGGAGAGTGTCACCCGGGCAGGCTTATTTCCTGTAGCACCAGCCGTCTCTCAGGCTGGAGTAGGAGCCCAGACTCCTGCTACCCCCACTTCGGAGCAGATGGCTCCCTAGTTTTAGACTCCAGCAGCTCAGCCAGTTGGAGCAGTTCAACCGGGTACGGTAGCTCAGACCGGTGATGGAACAGCTATGTCTGCTGATGCCTTGTGGAGATTGGACAGGTTCACCAAGCTCTTCACTACCACTTTTAGTGGTGCATCTTCCGAGGATCCCTAGGATTATTTAGACAGTTGTCATAAGGTTCTCAGGAACATGGGGATAGTGGAGACCAATAGGGTCGACATTGCTACTTTTCGCTTATCTGGATCCGCCAAGACTTGGTGGAGAGATTATTGTTTGTCTAGACCAGTTGGATCACCAGCTTTGACTTGGGATCAATTTTCTCAGCTGTTTCTGGAGAAGTTTCTACCGGTCACTCAGAGGGAGATCTATCGGATGTAGTTTGAGTGTCTTCAGCAGAGTTCTATGTCTGTTACTCAGTACGAGACCATGCTTATTTATTTGACCCATCATGCTCTTCTTATACTTCCCACTGAGAGGGAGAAGTGAGGAGGTTCATTGAGGGACTCGTTTAGACTATTCAACTTCAGATGGATAAGGAGACAGGGAGCGAGATTTCCTTCCAGGATGCGTCCAATGTGGCAAGGAGGGTTGAGATGGTTCTATCATAGGAGAGTGGTCAGGGGTCTAACAAGAGGCCTCGTCATTCAGGCAGATTCAGTGGTGCCTCGTTTGGAGGCAGGGATTCGTATGGTAGAGGCCATCCTTCTAGGCCTTTTCAGTCAGCACTTCAAGTTTCTCACGGTGCCCGTGTTCTCATATGTAGTATTCTGATTAGCAGTCCTATCAGTGCACCACCGGCTCCTATCAGTGCACCACCGCTCCAGAGTTTTCGAGGTGGTCATTCAGGTCGTCAGGGTCAGCAGTCTTAGCTGCCGAGGGCTTGTTATACTTGTGGAGATATGGGCCATATTGCTAGATTTTGCCCTCGAGCATCAAGCAGTTCTTAGCATCAGGGTTTCCGTGCCATGGTTCAGGCACCGAGTGTTCCACAGCCCGTTCAGCCAGCTAGATGTGGAGGTAGAGGTTCTAGAGGTGGAGGTAGAGGTATTAGATGTGGAGGTCAGGCCGCTAGAGGTGGAGGCCAGCTAGCAGCAGGCCGTCCCAAAGATGTAGTTCAGAGTGGTGGGGCCTAACCCCGATGTTATGCTTTTTCATCTAGGCCTGAGGCTAAGGCTTCGGATGCAGTTATCACAGGTACTGTTCTAGTTTGTAGTAAAGATGCTTCAGTTCTATTTGATCCAGGATCTACATACTCCTATGTGTCATCTTATTTTGCACCGTATCTGGTCATGCCTAGTGATTCTTTGAGTGCTCCTGTATATGTGTCTACACCGGTGGGTGATTCTATTGTGGTAGATCGTGTCCATCATTCATGTATAGTTGTGATTGAGGGGCTTGAGACTCGTGTAGATTTGTTACTTTTGGATATGGTTGCATTTGATGTCATATTGGGGATGGACTGGTTATCACCTTACCACGCTATCTTGGACTCTCATGCCAAGACTGTGACCTTAGCCTTGCCGAGTTGGCCTCGTTTAGAGTGGAAAGGGACTCCTGGTCATTCTACCCGTAGTATTATCTCATATATGAAGGCTCGGCGTATGGTCGAGAAGGGGTGTTTGGCCTATTTGGCATATGTTCGTGATTCTAGTGTTAAGGTTCTTTCTATGGATTCTGTGCGAGTTGTTTGTGAGTTTCCTGAGGTTTTTCCTTTAGACCTGCCGGGTATGCCACCCGACAGGGATATTGACTTCTGCATTGACTTGGCTCCGGGCACCCAACCCATTTCTATTCCGCCGTATCGTATGGTCCCGCCTGAGTTGAAAGAGTATTTGCAAGACTTGCTTTTTAAAGGCTTCATTAGACCTAGTGTCTCACCTTGGGGTGCGCCGGTGTTGTTTGTTAAGAAGAAGGACGGATCGATGAGAATGTGTATAGATTACCGATAGTTGAACAAGGTTACAATCAAGAACAAGTATCCATTGCCGAGGATTGATGATTTGTTTGATCAGCTTCAGGGTGCCAAGGTATTTTCGAAGATTGACTTGAGATCTGGCTACCATCAGTTGAGGATTAGGGCATCCGATGTCCCTAAGACAACTTTGCGCACTCGATACGGGCATTATGAGTTCTTGGTGATGTCATTTGGGTTGACAAATGCCCCAGCAGCTTTTATGGATTTGATGAACTGAGTGTTCCAGCCTTACTTGGATTCGTTCGTGATAGTCTTCATTGATGATATTTTGATCTCTTCCCGCAGCCAGGAGGAGCATGAGCAGCATCTGAGAGTGGTTCTTCGGACTTTGAAAGATAGTTAGTTGTATGCTAAGTTTTTGAAGTGTGAGTTCTGGTTGAGTTCCGTTGCATTCTTGGGTCATGTTGTATCAGCATAGGGTATTTAGGTAGATCCGAAGAAGATAGAGGCAGTCAAGAACCAAGCCTAGACCCGTATCAGCTACAGAGATCTGGAGTTTCTTGGGTTTGGCAAGCTATTATCGTCAGTTTGTGGAGGGGTTTTCATCTATTACAGCCTCGATGACCAGGTTGACCAGAAGGGTGCCCAGTTCATGTGGTCAGACGAGTGTGAGGCGAGCTATCAGAAGCTCAAGACAGCTTTGACTACGGTGCCGGTGTTGGTTTTGCCCACAGGTTCAGGGCCATATACAGTTTATTGTGACACATCTCATATTGGACTTGGTGCGGTGTTGATGCGGGATGGCAAGGTCATTGCTTATACTTCGCGGCAGTTAAAAATTCATGAAAAGAACTATCCGGTTCATGATTTGGAGTTTGCAGCCATTGTTCACGCGTTGAAGATTTGGAGGCATTATCTATATGGCGTGTCATGTGAGATGTTCACAGATCACAAGAGTCTGCAGTACTTGTTCAAGCAGAAGGAGCTAAATTTGAGGTAGAGAAGGTGGCTGGAGCTGTTGAAAGACTGACATCACCATCTTATATCTTTCGGGAAAGGCCAATGTGGTGGTCGATGCCTTGAGTAGGAAGTCAACCAATATTGGGCAATCGTTTGTATATTCCGGTCGGTGAGAGACCACTTGCTCTGGATGTTCAGGCTTTGGCCAATCAGTTCATGAGGCTGGATATTTCTGAGCCCAGCCGTGTGTTAGCTTGCACAGTCGCTCGTTCTTCTTTATTGGAGCGTATCCGAGATCGGCAGTATGATGACCCTCATTTATGTGTCCTTAGACAAACAGTGCCGCACGGAGTTGCCAAGCAGGTTACATTAGGAGATGTTGAAGTTTTGAGGCTGCAGGGTTGAGTTTGTGTGCCTAATGTGGATGGGCTCCGGGAGTTGATTTTAGAGGAGGCCCACAGTTCCCGGTACCCTATTCATCCGGGCGCCACTAAGATGTATCAGGATTTGCGGCAGAATTATTGGTGGAGGAGAATGAAAAAGGATATTGTTGAATATGTGGCTCGGTGTTTGAATTGTCAGCAGGTAAAGTGCGAGCATCAGAGACCTGGTGGTCTGTTCTAGAAGATTGAGATTCCTGAGTGAAAGTGGGAGCGTATACTATGAACTTCGTTGTTGGACTCCCACGGATTCAGAGGAAGTTTGATGCAGTGTGGGTTATTGTTGATAGGCTAACCAAGTCAGCACATTTCATTCCGGTGGCAGTCTCCTATTCTTCCGAGAGGTTAGCTGAGATCTATATCCGGGAGATTGTTCGTCTTCATGGTGTGCCCGTGTCTATCATTTCGGACGAGGTACGCAGTTTACCTCACATTTCTGGAGAGCAGTTCAACGTGAGTTGGGCACACGGGTCGAGTTAAGCATAGCATTTCATTCTCAGATGGACGGGCAGTCCGAGCGTACTATTCAGATTTTGGTGGATATGCTCTGAGCTTGTGTCATTGACTTTGGAGGCTCGTGGGATCAGTTCTTGCCTTTAGCGGAGTTTGCCTACAACAACAGCTACCAGTCGAGTATCTAGATGGCTCTTTATGAGGCTTTATATGGTAGGTGGTTTCGGTCGCCGGTTGGATGGTTTGAGCCGGGAGAGGCTCAGTTGTTGGGTACGGATCTAGTACAGGATGCCTTGGATAAGGTCAGGATCATTCAGGATAGGCTTCATACAGCTTAGTCCAGGCAAAAGGGTTATGTCGACCGTAAGGTTCGTGATTTGGCATTCATGGTCAGTGAGCGGGTGTTGCTTTGGGTGTCGCCTATGAAGGGCGTGATGAGATTTGGGAAGAGGGGCAAGCTTAGCCCTAGGTTCATTGGCCCGTTCAAGATTCTTGATCGAGTGGGAGAGGTGGCTTACAGACTTGTGTTTCCGCCGAGCTTATCAGCCGTGCATCCAGTGTTTCATGCGTGCATGCTTCGGAAATATCACGGCGATCCATCCTACGTGTTAGATTTCGGCATTGTCCAATTTGAACAGGACTTGTCCTATCAGGAGGAGCCGGTAGCTATTCTAGACCGGCAGGTTCGTTAGTTGAGATCGAAGAGTTTCCCTTCTGTTTGTGTTCAGTGGAGAGGTCAGCCTATTGAGGCATCAACCTGGGAGTCCGAGTCCGATATGCGGAGCCGTTATCCCCATCTTTTCTCCGAATCAAGTATTTCCTTCTTATGTCCGTTCGAGGACGAACAGTTGTTTTAGAAATAAATTCTATGTTTCGAGGCCTTAAAACCTCCCTTTTGTCTCACCTCGATTTGCATGCGCAGTCTGGGCGTGTATCCGGAAAGTCATTATGTGAAAATCTGTGAAAATGATGAATTTTGCTTTTAAAATGAATTTAGGTTGATTTCGATCAATATTGTGGGTAAACGGACCCATACCCGTGATTTGACGGTGCTGGAGGGTCTGTAGGAAAATATAGGACTTGGGCGTATGCCCGGAATCGAATTCCGAGGTCTCAAGCCCGAGAAATGAATTTTTAAAGAAAATTATTTTCTGGAATATATATGAGTTTTTCGAAATGAAACATATAATTGAATTTGATGGTATCGCGCCCATATTTTTGTTTCGGAGCCCGGTACAAGTCTTATACATGATTTAAGTCGAGCCTGTAAAATTTGGTAAGAAAGGGACTTGAAATGACGTGATTTGGACCCTTAATTGTAAAATTTGAAAATTTGAAAGTTTATGAGATTTTCTTTGATTTTGATGCTAAATTGATAGTTGTTGATGTTATTTTAACGATTTGATTGAACGAGCAAGTCCGTATGATGTTTTTAGATTAGTGTGCATGTTTGGTTTGGAGCCCGGAGGGCTCGAGTGAGTTTTAGATGGGCCACGGAGTGAAATTGGACTTACGAGAATTGCTGGTGTGTTGCAGGTTTGTAGCAGGCCTCTGATCTGGCATTTGCGAGATCAGGCATCGCAAATGCGGTGAAAGCTGGGTTCGCAAATGCGAAGAACCCCAGGCCAGCTTTATCTCGTATTTGCGAGGTACCTGTAGACATGTAATTTTTGACCCTCCCAAAATTTTACATATTTTCGCATTTAAATACTTAGTTTAGGTCTAATATAGTTATTTCAACTAATTTTGACTCTTTTACTTTATTTTATCAAAAAAAATGAAAATTAAAAAAAATATTTTATTTTATGTACCTTTCATAAAATTAATAAAATTCAAAAATAGTACCTTATTTTTATCTTTATATAATCTTGAAAATACAAAAAAAAAAAATATATAATAGTTTTATGTTTTAATGTAGTTTAGTTTAATTAATTTGGATTAATTTTTGCATTGTATAGTATTTCTATTTTATATAAAAGGGAGTTAATTAAAGTGTTGAACCATAATTTCAAGAGTCTTACAGCCTAATTTTAGGACCCAATTCGGACTTAGCCTATAAATCCAAGCCCAATACCCATTAAGCTAACCATAGGGGCCCTTCTAGACTCTTCTTCTTAACAAAAATTTTAAAAAAAAACCCTACAAAAAGCACAAGCATGAGCCGTTTCTAAAAAAAGAAAAGATTCAAACCTAGCACAAAAAAAAGGCCTAAGTCTAAAAGGGCAGCTGGGATCCGTTCTGCTTCTTCTTCAACAATACCAAGGACCTAATTTCCTAAACCTATAGGCCTAAGAGAAACACATCCGCCATTTTTCACCAATTTCAGACCCCCCCCCCCCCCTGATTTTTTGATCTTCTTCGCTACTCCCCATCCAATTATCAGCAACAAGAACACCTCCTCATCGGCTTCCCGTTCTCCAAGACCTAACGACAATAACTCCTTCCAAAACATCATCTACAACCAACCGACGAACCAGACCCCCCAATCCCCTCTTGAAAACCAAACGACCTCCACACTTTCAGAGAACGATAGCCATGAACGCCGGCGAGACATCGAAGAACTCGCCGAATATGCTCCCGATCTAGATGGACACTCGCTGGAGCTCAGTCAAAATAAACCCCGATTTCCCTTAATATGAAGCTAGCCGTCACTCTTCAACCAGACCTAGATCAACCGTTTCTACCATCTTCATTCGAGTTTTGAGGTCGCCGGCGAGGTGTAGCTTAGAGGTTCTTTGGTCGTTGAATTCCAGCAGTGTTCGACGTCGAATCGTTTAGCATAAAGGCCAGCAATAGCTCGTTTCGTTTTCTATGAAGGTTCAGTTTCAGATTTGTTTCTTTCATTGTATTTTATTCTGTTACTATGTTATTAAATACATGTTTTTGTTTTTGTGAAGTCTGTGTGAATGAGGCATTTTTCTTATGGTTCATTTTGTGTTTTTTAGTTGTTGAGTTTCATTAATATTAGTTTAGTTAGCAAATTCTCAAAGCGTACTTCTGCTGCTACAAAAAGGATAAAGATAGAAATGATGCTGTTTGATTTTACATCTTTTGGCAAATTGACATCTTAGAATGAAATTTGAAGAGGTTTCCTTATCAGCAGCCTTGACTATGGCCATTGGCCTTGCACTGATTTTTGTAGATAGTAAGATATGGACAGTTTTTGCATAGTAGGATGCGTCGTCTAGTTTATGTTACTGAACATGTACAGGAGTGATTCATATGGTCGTAGCCAACCCCAAAATGCTTGTGTATAAGGTGTGATTATTGTTTGTATTTAAATGATGGACATTTCATAAAGCGTGATAAATTGTGGACACGTACACGTGACGCGATTTTTTTACGCGCCACATGGAATGAGTACACGTACGTGTGACTCTTTTTTTAGGATAATTTCTTAATTAAAAGAGGTGAAAGCACATATGTTCTAAAATGAGTAGTTAAACAATTTAATAAGCCAAGTATGATCAAAGCGACTGTGCTAAAACCACGGAACCCTGGAATGCCTAACACCTTCTCTCGGATTAACAGAATTCCTTACCTGGATTTTTGTGTTCGCAGACCCTAAATAGAGTCAACTTCCTCGATTTGGGATTTTAACCGGTGACTTGGGACACCATAAATTATCCCAAGTGGCGACTCTGATTTTAATATAAATAAATCCCGTTTTGATTGTCACTTAAATTGGAAAAAACTCCACTTATATCCCTTTACGGGGGTAGGAAAAAGGAGGTGTGACAGCTGTGGCGATTTCAATGGGGATAACAACCCAGAACTTCTGGTTCAGGGTTCAAGAATTCGAGCTTGTTAATGTGATTTTATTTGGCCTTATTTTTTGTTAATATTACTTTTCGGAGTTGGGCGGTGAAGACTCAGATCGATTACCTTCTCCTCAGAAGGTGTGATAGAGGGTTGTGCAAGGATTGCAAGGTTATCCCAGGAGAGAACCTCACGACTCAGCATAGGCTCTGAGTGATGGACATCGGCATTATGATGAAGAGGAAGAAGAGGTATGCTCGTGGCCGACCGAGGATTAGATGGGGAGCTTCAAAAAATGGTGCACACGTTCGCATGACCCACTTTTTGTGTAAGAAGTTATACCAAATAGAACAAGGCTGGGCCAGCAACAAGGCCGGGTAGACTTGCGTGCTCCTGGTACGTTGCCCCCTCTTCGGCTCGAGTTGTCCGCTCGGGTAAGCCAGGTCAAGAACATAACCCCAGGTTTAAACTTAGAATAGCATAACCTCATGCCGGATCCATAGTAAGCACGTTTGTTTGCATCATGTGCATTTGACTTTGGGGACTCAACACAGGAGTTGGGTCTGTCTAGGACAGGTGTACCCAAAAAAAAGACCATCCTTGTGCATCATATGTGCTACATGTTGCAATCTTCAAGGGTAAAAGGGTCATTTGGCGGACCAATGATAGTTGAGGGCAAATGAAAAAAAAAGAAAAAAAAAGAGGGTAAAGACTGAAAATAAAGCAAGTAGGGCCCAATTATGTTTTCTTTCATATTTTTGTTAAGAAAAAGAAAAAAAACATGAAAAATTTAAAAAAAAGATTTTGCACTGTTTCATCATTTTCCAAAAATAAAAGGACTAAAAAAGGAAAATAAAATCCAAAAAGAGTTTACATGTTTCATCATTTTTTTAAAAAAAAGACAAAAAATATATTTTTCTCTAAATTAGTTATTTTTCTAATTCCCGCACGTATCCAATCTTCCCGAACTAAGCATACCTAATTCTCGTCTTTCGGGGTGTGATACGTAGGCAACCCACATAGGGTCTGGTCTTTCTAGTGAATCTTAGGTTCTTGGCTTTGCGGGGTCTTAGTCAAATTTTGCACTTCTAGCCACCTTTTGGCCATATAAGATATTTTGCAAAAATAGCCTCAATCATGTCTTGCATGCGTCTAACAAGAAGTGTTATTGTCTCACATAGTATTCTAGGTCTTTAACTTTATCTGGTCTTAATTTTCTCATACATGTGTGGGTCTACTTACCGGAGTTTGAGCATGACAGACGCTCCAGGACCATCCAGTCAGGATCGCTCATTCAAGAGTTTGCTTAAGGAGATTTTTTTCATGTTATGTTTTGAGTCTGTTTTTCTTTTTATGTCGCCTTTTACCTTCTAGTTTTGTACAGTAATGTCGAGTCTTTTATTATTGTACTTCCTATTTTGTATTTGAAAAAATGTGTTATAAATCAAAAATTCAAAAAAGAGATTTTACGTTTCTATATTTCCGTTAGAAGTTTTCTATAGAATACTAATTCTAGTAATTAAAAAAATTTTCTTTTGAGGTGGTTTTCCTTTAGAAAATTAATATCTAGAACTCAATAAAAATTGCTTTTGTATCTCCTTTAGTATATTGAGACTAAAAATTCAAAAAAAAAGAAGAGAATTTTCTTTAATACCTCTCTAGAAGTTTTCTTAAAATATTAGTTCCGAAAATCCAAAAAAATAAAAATAAAATAGGGTTTCTTTTGAGGTTCTTCTTTGGGAAATATATATAAAATAAAATAAAAAATTTCTTTTTATTTTCACTAGAACTTTATGACTTTGTAAATAGAAGAAAAAATATACTTTATCTTTTGTTTGTCTTTCGAGTTTCTCCTTTAGGTAATCAAAAACTGAAATTCAAAAATATTTTTTTTTTATCTTTTTCATTTCTTGTTTCGAAATTTGTCTTCAGGATATCAATGAAAATTCAGAATATTTTTCTTTGGTTTATTCTTTAGATTTCCTTCCTAAAAAACAAAAGAATCAAAAAAAATATTTTTTTTCTTCTAGGGTTTTTTTCCCTAATAATTTCTCATAGAGTATTTGTTTCAAAAAAAAAAAGAAAGATATATGCTCGTTTAAGCTTGAGTTTAGAACAGGTTATAAAATATTAAGTCTATAAAATTAAAAAAAAAGATTTGCTTCTTTTATTTCTCTTTTTTCATAAGAGTAGTCATAAGGTAATAAACAAAAAGAAAATGAGAACGTTAGTTTGTTTACTTTATTCCCGATCTTCCCGAACTACGAAAAGATCTGATTCATGCGGCGTCATGATGCGTAGGAAACTTACACAGGGTTCGATTGAATCATTTTTTTTATTATTAAAAGAAAAAAAGAAAAAAAAGAGATAAAATTATGGGATGTGAGAAATGAGAGGAAAGAAAAGAGTGATAATTAGAAAAAAAAAGGAAGGAAAATGAGCAAGCCAAGAAGTGCTAGAAAAGAAAGAAAAGAGAAGATTGAAATGAACAAAACTGGAATGATGCCAAGTGACCTTGTGACCCTAGAAGTCATTCTAAAACTGTTAATTGTTGCTAGGTGCATAGCACGCAATGTGATTTTTTAGCTGTTAAATGCCCTAATGCTAACAGGATGTCCCCATTTTGTTCCTTTTGTTATCTTCATTGAGCAGAAGGGTGATTGGTTTGTTGTTCTTAAGTAACTCATCCATACAACAGTAGGTCAAAGAGCAAGGTAGCCATGGCTAGCAAAGACTTGGACACATGGGTTATTGATCCGTCTAAGGGAATTGTTGAATCAGAATCTGAGTTGAAAGAAGAGGTCTTAAGATTGAAAGGACAGATGGCCGAAATATACCAAGCCTGGATTAGTGGGCTTCCTCCACCATCAGTTCCAACTAACTACATTGAAAGCCTTGTCACCATTCTGCCACTGTAACAAGTCCAGGATATCTCCCCACAACCTTTTCACACTCCACTCTCCAGAACCACCTCATTTCCCGATCCTTTGACCACTCATGTTTTGTAGCTCATCCACCTGCTATATTTCTTCGATCCTCTAGCGAGAGTGTGTTCAAAATTCCCGATGCCTAACACTATGCTCCAAAACCAATTTTCAAGGTCTCGGGTCCATACTCTTACGCTCCTCATTTTGAGCCTCCCGGTGAGACTGCAAATCCTGCTAAGATAGTAAAACAAGATGAGATATCCAGAAAGCTGAAAGGGTTTAAGATGCCAAAGCTTAATTTGTATGATGGGCGTGGAGATCCATTAGCCCATCTGAGGGGTTATGACAGTGAAATGAGAAGTTTTGGCGGGAAAGATAAGTTGTTGATGACGTATTTCAGTGAGAGTCTGACTGGAGCAGCTTTGGAATGACATACTCGTCAAGATGTTGGTAAGTGGCATCACGGGATGATATGGCTCAAGATTTTGTGCGGCACTTTCAGTACAATTTAGACATTGTCCCAGACCGCTCCTCCCTATCTCAGATGGTAAAGAAACCCAAGGAAAGTTTTAGGGAATTTTGGTTTAGATGGAACGAACAAGTTGCTCAGGTTAGTTCTCCGATTGATAGAAAGGATGCTGCTGAGTCCCGCCAACGACACGATCGAGTGGGCATTCCTGCTAAACACTTTGAGCCTTAATACCGACCCCATGAATATCCTCGTACTCCAAATAATCCTTCCCAGTGCTACTTTCCTCCACAAAGTCACAAAGGTCATGCCTCACCTTCCCAGTACTCTATCCACATTGCACCGCTATATGCTCCATACCCACGAGACCCGCAATGGTTTGCACCACCTCCACAAATATCGTACCCGCCTCCTCAACCATGTCAACCACCTACCAGTAAGAGGTTCCAACCGAGGCCAGAGTACAAAATAAAAAGACAGCAGGAAAAAGAAAAGGCTTTCACTCCTATTGGAGAATCATATGCCAGTTTGTTCCAAAAGTTGAGGCAATTGGACATGTTGAAGCCGATTCAGATAAAAATGTCGGACCCTCTTCCAAAGAATTTTGATTATTCTCAACGGTGCGCATATTGCTCTAATGCCCCGGGTCACAGCACAGAAAAGTGTTGGCATCTGAAAAGAGCAGTTTAGAAGCTTATTGATGCATGTGACATTATCGTGCAAAATCCAGATCAGTAGACACTAGCCAAAGTCCATCGCCTGTTCATAATGAGACACATATGGTGGGTATGATTTGTATTGAAAAGGAATATGAGAATTCTACTGAGATCCTCGGAGGGCCACTTGCCGCAAAGTTTTCAGCGCTATTAGTCTCAGTTGTGAAAGTTGATCTTAAGACAAGTTGGCAAAAGGGACCCAAAAGCTATTTGTTGAGGTCAATGTGATTGAAATTGGTAATGATATTGGTAATATTGATGTGGAACTCAGCGGCTAAGATGTCGAGCTTCGTAATTGGAAAGATACTTCTTTCTTGGCTAGCCAGGGAGGAGTCTTGGTGGTTCATTTTGTTGTCATTTTCGTTGTCCGGGTTATTTCAGGGTTGTAATCTGGATATTGTCTTGTGACTCAAACCCTTCTATCCTTTTACTTTTCCTAGTTCCTTTAGTCTTAGTAACTCATTTAGTGTTATCTAGGTTTGTTCTAGGGTTGTACCCTAGTTTATTTTGCTTGTCTTGTTGTTCAAACCCTTTCACCGTCTGTCTAATGCAATTTTCTGTTTTATGTTATTTCTAGTCATTTTTTGTTTAGTTCTCTTCTCCTTTTATAGTTCTTTTATGTTGGCTCTAGTGACATAACATGCAGGCATAATTCTAGGCTTGGTCTTAAAAGTTAGTTTAATCGTGAAGCAATGAAACAACTTTGAAGATGATAGAGACATTTGAGGGAAATAAGTAAAGATTGGATATTTTGAGATCATTTAAAGCCCGAATTGTGTGAAATTGGGGCAGATGGTTTGGGAAGTTGAGAGGATGACAGGATTTATTACAAGATATCGCGTCCCAACAATTTGAAGCGAGCGACTTTGAGTTCAAGTGCATCTCAAGTTACGAGATAAAGCCAAGGAAGTTTGCTCCAAATAGACAGAAGGTATCCATCGTGAAGAAGAAACCACCCAATGAGAGTTCTGTACTTGACAAGGCACTAAAAAAAAAGTGGAAAGCATATCACTGATATCAATGCCGAAGTTGTAAAAGAAATGTTGAGTGTGCTCTTCCTTTTTCAGTTTAAGTTGCATGTGTTGTACTTGGCATTTTCAGGGATTGGGAGACCCTCTTTTAGCTACCCAAACACCTATACCATTCGATACCCTTTTGAGCATGTACTGATTTCTTTTACCTCTCCTCTTTTGGAATCAAGTTAGAGTCATACGAAAGAAAAAATTCATGTCCCCGTAGGTTTATTTTTTTTTTTTTAAAAAAAAAGTTCATTCCAAAAGGAAAATTCAAAAAAAAAAGAAGAGAAACAAATAGAGATTAAAAGAAAAGAAAAAAAAGAAAAAAAGGAAAATAGTAACAAAAAGTAGTCTTTTGAACTACGTTCGACCTGATTCTTGTCACCGCAAGATACGTAGGCAGCCTTAAGGTTCGGTCACACCAAATAAAATATTTCATAATCCCACGAAATCGAGAGTGGGACAGTCTTTCTTAGTAACTAAAAAAAAAAGAATCAAATTCCCTTGTTTTAGAAATTGGGGCAAAGTTTTTAGAATAGATTATCTTAGTTATTTTGAGCCTTTATAATATCCTTTCTTTCTAATCCTGTCCAAAAACCACATTACAGTCTAAAAAAGATCTCCCAGATAATCTTTGAGAGTGTTGAGTTTAGACATGCCAAAAGTATATGATGTTTTTACCATGGTTAATGTCTTGTCATCTGCAGAATCAAAGGAAATAAGAAGAAAAGAACAAAATGAGAGAGTCTTATTGGTGAAAACCTTCACAGGCACCATAAGGCGATGGTGAGTTGAGAGAAAGAACAAAATGAGAGAGGCTTGATGGTGAAAACTCTTCGGGCACTACAAGTCGAAATAGGACCGTGAATCAGATAGGATAATCGGAGCCTTGAAGCCCAGTTTCATGACTCAGAGGTACAACAAGAGTTGAATATTAGACTTGTTTGACAGATTAGGCCACTTAATCCAAAGGTGCATGTCATGGTCATTAGAGTTGGTATCCACATCTGATAAGTTTCTACTTTGTAGTTTTCTTATTAGGAATCATCTCTTTCCTATGACCTTTACTCTGTTCCTTTTTGTCTTGTTTACTTCCTTTTCCTGAGTCTGTTTGGTCATAACAAGTGAGGAATAACTTCAAAATTTGTCACCAGCTTTCCAATTGCACAAAAGGGGATCTGGCTAGCACATCAAATTGGCATAGGTGAGGAAAGAATAACATGCGCACTGAGTTGGTAACAATCAACGTGCTTTGGGGATTCATGTGAAATACAAAGGTTCGGTATATGTCAATTCATGAACAATGCAACAGATAGAGGGTGTTGTGCTGTGGGGATTCATGTGAAATACAAAGGTTCGGTATATGTCAATTCATGAACAATGCAACAGATTGAGGGTGTTGGGTTTGAACGGATCAAAGATATTTTCTGTGATAAGGTTGACAGAGAAAGTGGTTAACGAATAACAAGCAAGTTCTTCCAAGTGGAAATCAAAGTTATCATGGCAAGTGAAGGAGCAATAGACCTCATCGCCAAGGCCAGTGGCATACGTCAAGAAAGAACACTAGGCACACTGAGTTGGTAACAATCAACGTGCTTTGAGATTCATATGAAATAAAAGGTTCGGTATATGTCAATTCATAAGCACAATGCAACATATAAAGGGTATTGGGTTTGAATGGATCAGAGGTATTTTCTGTGATAAAGGTGACAGAGAAAGTGGTTACTCAATAAACAAGCAAGGTCTTTCGATTTGAAATCAAAGTTATCATGGGAAGTGAAAGAGCAATGGCACTCAAAGTCAAGGCCACAAACCAACCACCATGTTTAAACTCACAAGTTTTTTTTGTTTGAAACAGGGACGAAGACTATGTCCAAATCAAAGCGTGGAAGCTTGAATTTTTCAAGTGTTGTGCCCGAATTTTGTCAGCACCAAGGCGCTTTGAGAAGGGGAAAGAAAATTTGTTCGATCTGCAGGAACCCTCCATGAGGAAAAACATGGTTCAGGGGCAAGGAATTTTGTTCGTTCAGCAGAGATCCTCCAGGAAGAGAGCAGGGCTCAGGTAAGTTCATTCTCGGCTTTTTAGGACCCTCCTGGATAATGGGATTTAATTTCATGTTTTCAGGACCCTCCTGGATAATGGGACTTAGTTTTAAGATCTTCATTAGATAATGAGATTTAGCATAAGTTTCACCTTTAGGAAGTTGAATTTAGCTTTCAAGTTTTCACTCTTAAGATGAGTTTTAACTTTAGTTTTCAGGGCCCTCCTGAATAATGGGATTTAGCTTTTAAATTCTTATAGCTCTTTTGGGTAACGTGATTCGATTAACACTCAAAGATGTGCCCAGACACCAAACTGGGGCAGAAAAGTTTCTTTTGTTTTGTCTGTTTTGTTGTAATGGCAGGCGCCCGCCTGGAGAACAAGGGAATACAGTTCAAGTTTTGGCAATCAGGCGCCCACCTGGAGAACAAGGAAAATACAATTCAAGTTTTGGCAATCAGGCGCCCACCTGGAGAACAAGGGAATACAATTAAAGTTTCGGCAATCAGGCGCCTACCTGGAGAACAAGGGAATAGAGTTCAAGTTTCGGCAATCAGGCGCCTACCTGGAGAACAAGGAAATACAGTTCAAGTTTTGGAAATCAGGCGCGCACCTGGAGAACAAGGGAATACAAATTAAGTTTCGGCAATCAGGCGCCCACCAGGAGAACAAGATAAAGTTCATGTTTTGGCAATCAGTCGCCCACTTGGAGAACAAGGGAAATACAGTTCAAGTTTTGGCAATCAGGAGCTCACCTGGAGAACAAGGGAAATACAGTTTGAGTTTCGGTAATCAGGCGCCCACCTAGAGAACAAGGGAATACAATTCGAGTTTCAGCAATCAGGCGCCCACCTGGAGAACAAGGGAATAGAGTTCAAGTTTCGAAAATCAGGCACCCACCTGGAGAACAAGGGAATACAGTTCGAGTTTCGGCAATCAAGCGCCCACCTGGAGAACATGGGAATACAGTTCAAGTTTCGGCAATCAGGCGCCCACCTGGAGAACAAGGAAATACAGTTCAAGTTTCGGCAATCAAGCGCCCACCTGGAGAATAAGGGAATACAATTCAAGTTTCGGCAATCAGGCGCCCACCTGGAGAACAAGGGAATACAGTTCAAGTATTGACAGCAGGCGCCCACCTGAAAAAACAAGGGAATTCAGTTCAAGTATTGACAGCAGGCGCCCACCTGGAGAAACTAGGGAATTCAGTTCATGTAATGGCAGCACACGCCCACATGAAGAAACAAGGAAATTCGGTTCAAGTATTGACAGCAGGCGCCCACCTGGAGAAACAAGGGAATTCAGTTCAAGTATTTGCAACAGGCGCCCACCTGGTGAAACAAGGGAATTCAGTTCAAGTATTGGCAGCGGGCACCCACCTGGAGAAACAAGGGAATTCAGTTCAAGTATCGCCAGCAAGCACCCACCTGGAGAACAAGGGAAGTCATTTCAGTGTTCAATTCAAGTTAGAGGTAGCAGAGGCTCGCGGAAACAATATGGGTCAACAGTCCGAGATGATCAATAGAACTAGTCTCAATCCAGAATAAAAAAAAGGAAAAAGAAAAAAAAGAGAAGTGAATCCCAAATGCAGAAGCAGAGAAAGATGAGAACTGCTCAAGACGTGGCTGAAGTCAAGAGCGCGGCGTGTCCGAGTTTGATCCGAAGAAGCTGCGGAAGAATGAATCAGCACCTGCAGCTAACAAGCATCAAGGTTCAAATCTAAAGTCTGCATGAAGAATCATTCAAGACTCAAGATCAAGCTTCAGAAGACTTATAGATAGGAATCTTGTAACTGATAGTTGACAGGCTTAGTTAGTCTTTTTCATTTTTTTGATTTTGATGTAATAACAGGACCCGGACCGGAACCTCGACGGAAAGGCACCTCAATCGGCTCTCGACCTCGGTATATTCCATCACTGTTCCTACTTCTGAACTACACGTGGCCTGATTCCTTTATAGCCAAGGATATGTAGGCAGCTCAAATACCAGGGCATGGTCACATTGTCCTTTCTTTTAGCGTTTAGTTATAAGGGGTGGGTCAAAAAACCTGTCTAGTCGTTTTTTGTCTGAAAACGCTTCGCGTTTCCAGTCAAAGAGGGGCAGTTGTAGACATGTAATTTTTGACCCTCCCCAAGATTTTACATATTTTAGCATTTAAATACTTAGTTTAGGTCTAATATAGTTATTTCAACTAATTTTGACTCTTTTACTTTATTTCGTCACAAAAATAAAAATTCAAAAAATATTTTATTTTATGTACCTTTCATAAAATTAAAAAAATACAAAAATCGTACCTTATATTTATCTTTATATAATCTTAAAAATACAAAAAAAATATAATAGATTTATGTTTTAATATAGTTTAGTTTAATTAATTAGGATTAATTTTTGCACTGTATAGTATTTCTATCTTATATTAAAGGGAGTTAACTAAGGTATTGGACTACAATTTCAAGAATCTTAGAGCCTAATTTTAGGACCCAATTCGGACTTAGCCCATAAATCCAAGATCAATACCCATTAAGCTAACTCTAGGGACCCTTCTAGACTCTTCTTCTTAACAAAAATAATTAAAAACCCTACAAAAAGCACAAGCATGAGCCGTTTCTAAAAAAAAGAAAAGATTCCAACCTAGCACAAAAGAAAAAGGCCTAACTCTAAAAGGGCAGCTGGGATCCGTTCTGCTTCTTCTTCAAAAAAACCAAGGACCTAATTTCCTAGACCTGGAGGCATAAGAGAAAAATACATCCGCCGTTTTTCACCAATTTCAGACCCCCCCTCCCTGATTTTTTGATCTTCTTCGCTACTCCCCATCCAATTATCAGCAACAAGAACACCTCCTCATCGGCTTCCCGTTCTCCAAGACCTAACGACAATAACTCCTTCCAAAACATCATCTACAACCAACCGACGAACCAGACCCCCCAATCCCCTCTTGAAAACCAAACGACCTCCACACTTTCAGAGAACGATAGACATGAACGCCGACGAGTCATCAAAGAACTCGCCGAATCCGCTCTCGATCTAGACAGAAACTCGCCGGAGCTCTGTCAAAATCAACCCTGATTCCCCTTAACATGAAGCTAGCCGTCACTTTTTAACCAGACCTAGATCAGCCGTTTCTACCATCTTCAATCGAGTTTTGAGGCCGCCGGCAAGGTTTAGCTTAGAGGTTCTTTGGTCGTTGAATTCCAGCAGTGTTCGACGTCGAATCGTTTAGCATAAAGGTCAGCAATAGCTCGTTTCGTTTTCTATGAAGGTTCAGTTTCAGATTTGTTTCTTTCATTGTATTTTATTCTGTTACTATGTTATTAAATACATGTTTTTGTTTTTGAGAAATCTATGTGAATGAGGCATTTTTCTTATGGTTTATTTTGTGTTTTTTAGTTGTTGAGTTTCATTAATATTAGTTTAGTTCGCAAATTCTCAAAGCGTACTTCTGCTGCTACAAAAAGGATAAAGATAGAAATGATGCTGTTTGATTTTACATCTTTTGGCAAATTGACATCTTAGAATGAAATTTGAAGAGGTTTCCTTATCAGCAGCCTCGACTATGGCCATTGGCCTTGCACTGATTTTTGTAGATAGTAAGATATGGACAGTTTTTGCATAGTAGGATGCGTCGTCTAGTTTATGTTACTGAACATGTATAGGAGTGATTCATATGGCCGTAGCCAACCCCAAAATGCTTGTGTATAAGGTGTGATTATTGTTTGTATTTAAATGATGGACATTTCATAAAGCGTGATTAATTGTGGACACGTACGCGTGACACTTTTTTTTTTACGCGCCAAATGGAATGAGTACACGTATGCGTGACTCGTTTTTTAGGATAATTTCTTAATTAAAAGAGGTGAAAGCACATAGGTTATAAAATGAGTAGTTAAACAATTTAATAAGCTAAGTATGATCAAAGCAACTGTGCTAAAATCACGGAACTCGGGAACGCCTAACAACTTCTCCCGGGTTAACAGAATTTCTTACTCGAATTTCTATGTTTGCAGACCGTAAATAGAGTCAACTTCCTCGATTTGGGATTTTAACCGGTGACTTGGGACACCATAAATTATACCAAGTGGCGACTCTGATTTTAATGTAAATAAATTCCGTTTCGATTGTCACTTAAATTTGAAAAAACTCCCTGTATACCCCTTTCCCGGGGTAGGAAAAAGGAGGTGTGACAGTACCCTTCGCAAATGCGACCCATGCATCGCAAATGCGATGTCACAAATGCGACATATCCTTCGCAATTGCGATGTCAACAGGTTCCTTAAGGGTTCGCAATTGTGAACCCTGGTCGCAATTGCGACATCTGCAACCTGCTAAATCATAACTTAGACGCATTTCAGCCATTTTTCAACTCTTTTAAAAAACTATACACCTTTATACAATTTTTCAGACACGTACTCTTCCTAATAGATTGTAAGTCATTTCTAACTCGTTTTCATTAATCTTTAACATTTTTCACATGATTTTAACTCAAAATCAAAGGTTTTCATGGGGGAAATTGGGTGTTATGGATAGAACTTAGGTTTTTCAAAATTTGGGGATTTGGACCTCGATTTCAAAATGAATTATATGTTTTGATTCGTGGGGGAATAGGTAATCGGATTTTTGTTCGAACCTCAGGTTTTGACAATGTGGGCCCGGGGTCAATTTTTGACTTTTTGGGAAAAACTTTAGAAAACCTATTTTCATGCATTAGGATTGATTCATTTAGCATTTATTGATATAGTTAAGTAACTCGTGGCTAGATACAAGCGAATTGGTGGTGGAACCAAGAGGTAAAGCGATAGTTGAGGCTTGAATTGTGTTCATGGCATCGAGGTAAGTGTTTGGTCTAACCTTAGCTTGAGGGATTAGGAGTCGTGTCTTATTTGCTATGTGTTATTTGTTGAGTACGACGTATAGGCATGGTGACGAGTATCTATATGTTGGTGTAAAGCATGCCCGTGAGTCTTATACTATGATTAACGTGACTCCGTTTTGTATTGTTCAGGCCTTATGTGATGATTTCTATTGTTGAACAAGGCTTATGAAAGTAATATTGGTAATTGAACATTGAAGAGCGTTGGCTCAAGTTGTAAGATGATTTGTGGAAGTATTAGTGGCAATTAAACATTTTTAGAGCATTGGCTCAAGTTGCGAATTGAGTTGTGAAGTAAATGTGAAAAGAGAAGAGGATTATGAAATTGTGTCCCTTGCTGGGATGTTGTTGTTTTTTTATGTTACCTCCCTTGCCGGGATGTTATTGCTTTTGATATTGTTTCGCTTGTCGGGATATTATTCTTGTACTATTGTTTCCTCGCCGGGACTTTATTGTGATTTTATTGATTCCCTTGCCCTTATTGCTTTGTGATTGTTGCTTGGGTGAGGAAGAGCGTAAAGCACGAAGGGTGATGCCGTGCATGATATTTGTGAGAGAGTGTTAATGGATGAAGGGTGATGCCGTGCCGCACGATGTACCATTCCGTACCTTTATATGAGTGATAATGCATGAAGGATCATTCCGTGCCTTAATTATGTGAGGTAAAAGCACGAAGGGTCCGTGCCAATTATATTGATTCTTATGGTGAGGACGGGAGTAAAAGCACGAAGGGTGATGCCATGCACTTGTCTTTGGTTTTCCTGATTCTTGCTGATAATTGAGTTATGGTGTTCTTTACATTTATTTATTGATTCTCTGTCTGTCACGACCCCAAATCGGCCAGTCGTGATGACGCCTCTCGTGAAGACAAGGACAGCCGACAAAATACTCACATTAACCCTTTAATCATTAAGAGTCATTTTTAAGCCTTTAATTAAAACAATGTTTCATAATATACGTTTGAAAGAACAGTACATAATTTATATACAAGCCCGACATCGGGGTGTCACTAGCCATGAGCATCTACCAAGGTCTGAATACAACAACAACAACAGTAAAAATGTACTAAATACGGAAATGAAAGTGAGAAGGAAGAAGCAGTGTTGCGATCGTCGTGCAACCACCTTGCTAACTCTGATGACTCCGCGTCTGAGCAACTATCACCCGCTACCGGGATCCAAAATACCTGAATCTGCACATGAGGTACAGGGAGTAATGTGAGTACTCCAACCCAGTAAGTAATAAAAGTAAATAAAGACTGAGTAGTAGGAAATAATGAATCCACATTTACATTAGGCTCAATAAGCACAACAGGCTTTCAAATCATAATACGAGTCAATCTTTCCATTTAAAATCCAGCTTTTAGTAATATCATTTTGAAATACCTTCCAGCAGTTTCAGTAGTGGTTGAATACCATTTAGAATAATAAAAGAGATTAAAGCCATAATCGTCCCCTCGGGCAAAACATAGTTCGTAAAACAGCCCCTCGGGCAAAATAGTAATCATAAACACTTCATAACATGAAAATCTCAGTGGAAATAACCAATGCCAAATCAGTGATTAAATTCTGAACGTCTCATAAACCCCAGTTTGAATGAAAGTTGTTTTAAAAACATTTATCTAACATTTTTGACATAGGCTCAGTATAAAGATGAGTGAAAACAGTCATTAAATCAACATATTCAATAGAAACTTACTCTAAAGAGAAGTGAAAATCAATAAGTTCATAATCAGGCTCCTCAGGCAAACATCACCCATGTAAATGTATGTATCTATCCCCCCTCGGGCTAGCCTCTTAGTCACTCATGACTCAACTCCTACCAATCAGCGCTCACACTCGGCACTCACGCTCAATAGGTACCATATAGTAACCGATGCGGCGTGCAGCCCGATCCAACATATCACTGCAGCGTGCATCCCGATCCATATAAGTATCGCTGTGCGTGCAACCCGATCCATAGATATATAATCCTCACAACTAGGCCCTCGGCCTCTCTCAGTCATTAACCTCACCATCAGACTCTCAGCCTATCTCAGTCATCAATCTCACAATCAGACCCTCGGTCTATCTCAGTCATCATCTCATGATCACTCGGACCATCAGTAAAATATGGAACTCAGCCCAAAACAGTTTCCACATTTTTTAGAATATAGTGATAAAGCCAGATTTGAGCAATAAACAGGTAAAACATGACTGAGGATATGCTTTCCAACAAATAGAGTGAGGAAAGATAGTAAAAATGCCCCTAAGGGTCTCAATAAGTCGGCACAAGGCCCCAAACATGGCATACGGCCCAAAATATAATAATATCAAACAATTAACTATCAAACACGCATTAAAATAATCGTTCGGGATGGACTAGGTCAACAATCCCTAGTGGTGCTCTACCCCACGCTCGTCATCTAGCGTGTAAGTCACCTCAAAGTAACACACCGATGTGTAATCCGGGGTTTCAAACCCCCAGGACAGTATTGACAATCATTACTTACCTCGAACTGGCTAAATCTCTAGCTCGCGATGCCTTTGCCCCTTAAATCGGCCTCCACGTGCGTCGAATCTATCCAAAATCAGAACGAATACGTCACAATATGCTAAGGGGACAAAGCCCAAGCGAAAACAATCAAAAATACCAAAATCCCAAAATTAGCAAAACTCGAGCCCCGGGACCACTTCTCGAAACACAGAAATTTTTACATCATTAGATTCTCTATCTCCCCACGAGTTCATACATATCAAAAGTTCTCAAATCCGACCCCAAATTGTCATTCAAATCCCAAATCAAAAGTCCAATTTCTCAAGCCCTAGTTCTTCAATTTTAGGCTTAGTTTTCATGATTTTCTAAATAGAAATCACATAATAATCGAGTTTTTAGTCCAAGAATCTTACCTCCGGGTGATTCCCCTTGAATTCCTCTTCAATCCTCTTCAAAAAGCTTCAAAATCGACCAACAATGGAGGAACTTAGCCTCAAATTCGCGGAAATGAGCTTTTAAAACATTCTGCCCAACTCTCACTTTTACTTAATCGCAATCGCGAAGCACAGCCTATAATTCACTCTATGCGATCGCGTATATCCTCACGCGAACGCGATGCTCAGAATCTTCCAACTGCGCGATCGCGAATGATACCACGCGACCGCGATTCACAGCAACACAAACCTATGCGATCGCGACCATATCTACGCGAACGTGTAGAACAGAACATTAAGGAACCCCAGCTGATCCTCTTCCTCTATGCAAACGCGACTTGCCCCTCGCGAACGCAAAGAATCGACACATCACAACATCGCAAACGCGATGGAGGGAACGCGAACGCGAATACCATCTACCTCACACCTTCGCGATCGCGGAACATACATCACGAACGTGAAGGTCAAAGACCTGCAGCACCAACAGCTGAACTTCTGCAATTTTGCACCACATGAAATGGTCCGATTGACCACCCGAAACTCACCCGAGGCCCTCGGGACCCCAACCAAATATGCCAACATATCCCATAACGTCATTCAAACTTGTTCCAACCTTCAGAACGCTCAAAACAACATTAAAACACCCAATTCGCATCGGATTCAAGCCTATGAATCCCAAAATCTCCTAGATTACGCTTTTGATCAAAAACCCAACCATACCACGTACGAATAGCCTGAAATTTTGCGCACACATCCCAAATGATAAAACGGAACCACTGCAACTTTCAGAATTTCATTCCGACCTCTATATCAAAATCTCACCTATCGACCGGAAACCGCCAAAATCTCAATTTCGCCAATTTAAGCCTAAACCTTCCACGGACATCCAAAATGCATTCCGATCATGCTCCTAAGTCCCAAATCACCTAACGGAGCTAACCAAATCATAAAAATTTTGATCTGAGATCATATACAAACAAGTCAAATCTTGGTCAAACCTTTCAAATTTGAAGTTTAACTGAGAACTGTTTTCTTCCAAATTTATTCCGATTACCCTGAAAACCAAAACCAACGATTTACATAAGTCATAATATATCACACGGGGCAAGTCATGCCCGATAAGTGGCGATCAAAGTGCAAAATCTCAAAACGACCGGTCGGATCGTTACAGTGTCGTTGCTTGATTTTATTGTGATGTTATTGATTCCCTTGCCCAAATTTCTTTGTGACTGTTGCTTGGGTGAGCAAGAGTGTAAAGCATGAAGGGTGATGCCGTGTATTGTTTTGGTAAGAGAGTGTTAAAGCACGAAGGGTGATGCTGAGCATGTTATTGTAAGAGAGTGTTAAAGCACGAAGGGTGATGCCGTGCACTTGCCTTTGATTTTCCTGATTTTTATTGATGACTGAGTTATGGTTTCTCTACATTTAACTGTTGGTTTTCTATTGACACTTGTTGTACCCCGCAGCATGATTCCCCCTTCCTTTCTTCAATTGAACTTTAAAGATCCTTATATTTATCTGTTGTTTTTCTGTTATTATTCGATGTCCCCACAACATGTTCCCCTCTCCCATCCTTAACTGTACATTCCTGCCTTTATTTTCCGCTGTATATGACTTAACTGCACAGGTTTATTTTGTTGTCTGGTCCTAGCCTCGTCACTACTTCGCCGAGGTTAGGCTAGGCACTTACCAGCACATGGGTCAGTTGTTCTGATACTACACTCTGCACTATGTGCAGATCCCGGTACTGGAGCTTACGAACCTTAGCTTTGGGTGGCTTCCGTCAGTCCATTCGGAGATCCGAGGTAGTCCTGCAGGCGTTCGCAGGCCTTGGCGTCTCTTCTATCCTTTCATCCTGTTTCATTTTTGTATTCCAGAGACAGCATTATATTTATTTCTTTTTGGACCTTTATTTGTAGTATTCCTAGACCGTCTGTGAAATTGTGACACCAGTTCTGGGTAGTATTTGTTTAAGAAATTGTATTGGAAATATGTAAATGGTTTTATTTTGTTCTTCCGCCTATTTAAATTCCGCTGTTTATATAATGTTGGTTCATAATTGTTAAAGGATTAAAAATGGTAAAAAGGTAATTACTTCTAACGGTTGGCTTGCCTAGCTTTCTTTAGTAGGTGCCATCACGACTCCCGAGGGTGGAAAATCCGGATCGTGACAAAATCTGGTTTGCATAGTTGAATACCATAGGAAATAACTAACTCAATTTTGTGAATTCAAATATTTACTGGTATTATAAAATAATTTGTGTATGAGAAGTGTGTTAAAATCAAATAATAATCAGTCTTTCAAAACTCATACCTGAATAGTAACTTTCTGAGGGAAATTGATAGAAGCTAAACTTCATATTATTTAGTTATATTTATATTATTGTGTTCTACTGACATCATAAGTAAAGTTAGATTAACAATAGGTCTCATGTCCTGCTTAAAAAAATATCAAAGTATGCTCTTAGTTAAGATACCTAACAAATGTGATTTTTCATTTTGTTATTACTATGCACGATTTGTTGTACTTAGTATTTATACGCTAGGCAGTCCTTACATGTATGACTATATGAATGGATAGAGAACGAAATCTCTTCAAGATGAAAACAGAAGTAGAAACAATTCATATAATGCTAACTATTGACTAGAGATATAGAAGAACCCAGGCTACACCAGCTTACGTAAACTTCCTCGTCCGGGAAAACTCCATGAACTCACCTCCTGCATCTCCATCTCCATCACTCACTGCATCTCCATCTTCACCCATTCCACCCAAACCACCAGATATCCACATGAATCCAGCCCCATCTCTATCCTCCACTACACTGCAAAATCCATTACACCACCATGAAAATCATATGAACATCGACACCCCTGCCAAAAAGGAACAACAACCACCACTATCAAACCACATGCAAATTGACCCATCTGCCACTACTCCACAACCAAAATCTTTCCTCGAAACACTTACCTCCAACACCACGTTATCTACTTATATCCCACACACGAATACTATCACCACTAAGGTTGATCTCACGGATGAAACAATTAATGAATATGATTCCAATGACTTCATTCCCTTCACTGCAGAGGACAAAGCAAGACTATATACGCCTTGGAAAAACTCCATTATCATCAAGGTCTTTGGTCGAACAGTGGGACACCACATCCTTAAAACAAAACTAACAAACACTTGGAAACCCACAGAGGAAATACATCTCATAGATCTGGGATGCAATTCTTCCTCATTAAGTTCCGTTATGAAGAAAATACACACAAGGCACTCCATGAAGCGCCTTGGTTTATATTAAACCACTTTTTCTCCTTCCGCCTCTGGGAACCCAAGTTCATCGCCTCCAATGCCCAGCTAACCTACGCTGCCCTTTGGGTACGCTTACCTGAACTCTCTACTGAATTCTACGATTACCAAATACTCCAAAAAAAGGAACTAAGCTAGGCAAGCTCTTAAAAGTGGATACATGTACCACTTCCACTACCAGAGGACGTTATGCACGCATTTGCATAGAGGTGCCTTTGGGAAAACCTCTAAAAACACATGTACATCTCGGCACCCACAAACAAGTGTTCCTCTATGAAGGGCTCAACCTCCTCTGCAGCCGTTGTGGAAGGTTTGGTCATGCTAGCTGGAGCTACCAATACTCCTCTACCCCACCCTTAAACTCTATTCGCACACCCCAAGCCTCTACATCTCAATCTGACTCTTCAAACCCCACCCTTCCACCACCCAACTCAGAATGGAAAACTGTGAGCTTTCCAAAAAAATCAAACCAAAAAAACAACAAGATACACCCCCACCGCCCTCTACCGGGATCACCACCTTCACCACAGCCAGTACGATCAAGCACTCTTACGAAGGAGGCAACGACTCTCCCTAAGGTAAGCTCAGGTATGTCCCTGCACCCTAATTCCATAGTAACCACCAATTTCTTTACTAAGCTCACACACTTAGACTCTGACGAGCCAACTAAACAACTTGGAAATGGGCCACTAACACCCCATACCACAACTGACCCTAAGCCACAACCCATTGGAAAAGAACCACTGGAGCCCAACCTAATAGGCATTACAACATCAATTATGTTAACAAATACTCCCATTAAGGACTCACTAATTAACGACATTATAACTCCTACTAATCCGGCTTTGCACCAAGGGAATAATAAAACCCTTAATACTACGGCTAAAGTTTTTAATAAAAAATCAATTCCAACCCTAATAACCAACCACCCCTTACCTTGACCACACCTACAGCTGGCCCAAACAAATCTACCACCCCCCCCCCCTTACATGACATGTCAGCCATGCAAACAGACTCAATCTCCACAAAATCTACGCAATATCTCTCCGACCACCTCAAATTCGTGTCTCTGCACACCGCCTCCAACGAGCCAACCCCAGCTCTACCTTCTTCCACTACAACATCTCCTTATATGCCTCATTAGTCCATTCATCATTCCACCCCAATGCTTCCCATACAACTACAACCGTAGACGTACAAAATATATCCCATACGGACGCCCATATATACACTACTACTAGCTTAGACAACCATGATCCGCCCCTGGTACACCACACTTCATCAAACTCATCAACTCTACAGCAAAAAATTCCATTTCCCTCGCCTCACCATGAGCGGCCCTCCCCACCCCAATCCTACCACCCCACTAATCTACACCTCCCAAACACCACCACTGGAATATCCACTACAATCCTGGTTGGAGATAGGTCTCCAAGGTTACTCCATCATCTTCACCATGGAGTTGAACAACCAAGAAATCATTTTGCTTGTCCAGAACCCAACTCACCTAGCGGAGATCGTCACAGAGGGATGAGACTGGGCATGCAATGTAACGACCCAACTGGTCGTTTTGAAGCTTTTGCACTTTGATCGCCAGTTCTCGAGCATGACTTGCCCCGTGTGATGTATTATGACCGATGTAGATCATTAGTTTTGGTTTTCAAGAAAATTAGAATGAATATGAAGGAACAGTCTCAGTTGAAAGCTTTGAATTTGAAAGGTTTGACCAATAGTTGACTTATTTTTATATGAGCTCGGATCGGAATTTTTATGATCTGGTAAGCTTCGTTGGGTGATTTATGACTTGTGAGCACGATCGGAATGCATTTTGGAAGTCTGTGGAGGGATTTGGCTTGAATTGGCAAAGTTAGTATTTTGGCGACTTTCGGTTGATAGGTGAGATTTTGATCCGAGGGTCAGAATGAAATTCTGAGAGTTGTCTTAGCTTCGTTATGTCATTTGTGATGTGTGTACAAAATTTCAGGTCATTCGGACGTCGTTTGGTCGGGTTTTTGATCGAAAGAGTAA
Source organism: Nicotiana attenuata (assembly GCF_001879085.1). NCBI lineage: Eukaryota > Viridiplantae > Streptophyta > Magnoliopsida > Solanales > Solanaceae > Nicotiana > Nicotiana attenuata. Next base: position 177,036 of record NW_017670915.1, on the reverse strand, counting down.
TTCAGAAGTTTTGGAATTCTTAAGCTTGAATCCGAGGGTGATTCGATGTTTTGATGTTGTTTTGAGCATTATGAAGGTTGGAACAATTTTGAATGATGTTATGGGGTGTGTTGGCATGTTTGGTCAGGGTCCCATGAGGCTCGGATAAGTTTTGGAGGAGTTTTTGGAAGATTTTGCCGTTTTGAGCATAAGCATGTAATGATCCAAAGGTCCATTTTCAGTTCTAGAGATCGAAATTTGATTTCGAGACTTCTGGAATTTTGACAATGAATTATAGGAGTGATCTGGGAAGTTTGGTTTAATTTCATCAAGTCGCGATTGGGTTTTTGACGCGAAACATGTGTTAATTATTTAACGAGCGAAATGGGTATCGCACTAAGCAAAAGAGCTCCGAATTGAGTTTCAATTGAAGGACTATGTTCGTATCATTATTTGTGACTCATAAGAACAAGAATAATCGAATTCCGAGTTCGTATGATGGAGTTAGAGCCTTTTTAGTGAAATTAAAGACTGCTGGTGCATCAGATCTGGTGTGCACCTTTTAATGACCAGATTTGGTACTTTTAGCGACCAGAAATAGCTTTTAGCGACCAAAATCGAGTATATTAGTGCTGTTCTATTTTTTTTTTTGCTCATTTTGACGTTTTTTTTGGTCAAAGAACACGACTTGGGGCGATTTTTGAGCAAGAAATCATGGGAAATCTTGAGGTAAGTCACTTGTAATCATTTCTACTCCATAATATTGATTTATCATCGAATAATCCGACTAGATTACATGTTTTTGATGTGTAAATTGGGGATTTGGACCTAGGGATTTGAAAATAAGATTTGAAGATTTGGAGGCCGAATTGTTATCGGAATTTAGTAATTTTGGTATGGTTGGATTCGTGGTTGAATGGGTTGTCGGATTTTGTGAGTTTCGTCGAATTTCGAAGCGTGGGCCCAGGGGCCGGGTTTGAGCAATCTCGGGTTTTTTTGGATGCAAATTGGATATTTTTGAGTGGGCTTTGTTCCCTTAGCATATTTTAATGATTATGTACTGATTGTGGCTAGATTTGGAGCATTCGGAGGTCGATTTGTGTGAGCAAAGGCATCGTGGGCTAGAGTTTGGATCGGATCGAGGTAAGTAGTGATTGTAAATACTGTCCTGAGGGTTTGAAACGTCGGATTACACATCGTTGTTCTATGTTTAGGTGATTTACATGCTAGATGACGAGCGTGGGGTAGAGCACCGCTGGGAATTATGACTTAGTCCATCCCGAATGATTATTTTAAATGCGCATTTGATAATTAATTGTTTGATATTATAATATTTTGGGCTGTATGCCATGTTTTAGGCCTTGTGCCGACTTGTTAAGACCCTTAGGGGCATTTTTACTATTTTCCTCACTCTATTTGCTTGAAAGCATATCCTCAGTCATGTTTTACTTGTTTATTGCTTAGATCTGGCTTTATCACTATATTCTTAAAAATGAGGAAACTGTTTTGGGCTGAGTTCCCTGTTTTACTGATGGTCCGAGTGATCATGAGATGATGACTGATATAGACCGAGGGTCTGATTGTGAGATGGATGACTGAGATAGACTGAGAGTCTGATGGTGAGGTTAATGACTGAGAGAGGCCGGGGGCCTAGTTGTGAGGATTATATATCTATGGATCGGGCTGCACGCCGCAGCAATATGTGTGTGTATATATATATATATATATATATATGGATCAGGCTGCACGCTGCAGCGATACTTATATGGATCGGGCTGCACGCCGCAGCGATATAGCGCTTGGGCTGGTAGGACGCCCCNAATCTTTCCTTATTTAATATGTAGAAAACCTAATATTTAGTACTTCAAATTAATTATTTTATTACCTTATACAACTACAAGGTAAAACATCATTAAGTAGTATATACATAAACCTAGCCTATGAATTCTTTGACTTTATTTTACCATTTTATTACGTGATAACCTATGAATTCTTTGACTTTTTTTTTTTTTTTTACCATTTTATTACGTGATTTTATTACATACTTGAAACTATAAAAGCCAACTTATTCTAACATACAACCAACTACGTTATTTACTTGTACCATTCCCTCTTCTCGGATGTGGTTCTAGCTATTTAATTCCCAACTTCTTCTCTTATTATTTTTAATTTTCTATAATTAAATTAAAAAAATCAATAATATATACATAAGATTTTGAAGTCAACTAATTAAGCGTTTTGTCCGCTTTTAGTTTTGGTAAATCAGCCACGCTACAAATATATACTAAAATAACTAGGAAGGAAGAGTTATAGTTGAGGAGGACTAACTAACAAAGGGGTAAAATTGTGAAGAAACATGAATTGAGTTGAAATAAAGGGTAAATTTCACAAATAGTCATATAATTATATTTTCTACATAAGAATTAGCGCAAACATATTTTTGATACTTATGTTGTTTTTAAAAGTTTAATATATAATATATATATATATATATATATATATATATATATATATATATATATATATATATATATATATATATNGGAGTTGAACAACCAAGAAATCATTCTGCTTGTCTAGAACCCAACTCACCTAGCGGAGATCGTCACAGAGGGGATGAGACTAGGCATGCAAGCAGTTGCTCAGACTCAATGGTCCAGCCTCACACTATCCCAATTGGATCCAACGAGGGCAATGACCTCAGGTCCATCACCCTGGGAACACACAATCACTCCTCCTCTTCACAGCTTCCATCAGGTACTAGGGACACCCCCCTTCTACCCACAACACCACACGGGCACCCTATATGCTCCTTGGTTTCAGCACATGAGCACTTTCCCCCCTCCGGAGTTGAACCTCTCACCAACGACTGTCCAAGCACCTCTGTCTCCTCTATTCAGCCCTCCCATGACACCACCTCCATCGCCCAACGAACTAGGAGAGCAAACAAGGCAGGAACTCGCTCAAATAATGGAGGAAATGCGCGAAACTCGTACGAAATTCATATGGCTCAAGGGGTTTTACCTCTACAGCCTCAAATAACAGTTTGCAAAAAAGCTCATTCTGAAATGCCCACCAGATCTCATCACATGCAGCGTCAACTTCAGGGTAAATCAAGACCCACAGGAGGGCAAATACAAAATGGTGATTGTGCCAACCCTGAAAAGGGACACTACAACACCACAGACATCTAAAATGTCGTTGGGAGTAAGGAATGATGTAGCTGACCTAGATGTTTCAACCAACCCCAATCCCATAATGAATTTAATTGTTTGGAATTGTAGAGGATCAAACAACATGGAATTTAGACGCCAATTTAGGTCCCTCTTGGATAACTATAAGACGGCCCTAGTTGCCCTCCTGGAAACACGAATGCACGATCATACAGTGCTCAAAAATGACTTTAGTTTCTCTCACATGGCTCAAGTGGAAGCTCAAGGTATGTCAGGAGGCATGGCTCTTCTGTGGCATGATGATTTGGTTCATGTGGATGAACTTACAATAACTTCCCAAGAGGTCCATTGCATGGTCCAGGTAATACCTAACCCTATGGATATTTTCTTCAATTTATGCTGCTAATACTGTACAAGCACGTAGTATATTATGGGATAACTTAAAATGTGTTTATGATAACTATAGAGGCCCTTGGTTAGTGGGGGGAATTTCAATGAGGTAACCAGACAAATGAGAAATATGGTGGTAATCCTATTAATAACTCGAGAGTTGATGCTTTCACTAATTGTCTAAATTATTGTAATCTATTAGATCTTGGCTTTAAAGGTAGTAGATACACTTGGACAAACAAACGGAGAAATGGTGACACTATTCTTGAAAGATTAGATAGAATATTAGCTAATAATGACTGGCTACACATTTACCCGGATACAGTAGTACAACATTTACCCCGCACATATTCAGATCATTGCCCTATTTTAGTAACTTTACAACAACATAGAACTCCCCCTGCCAAGGCATTCCATTTTGAAAAAATATGGTCAACTGACCTCTCTCTAGTTAATATAATACACAACTCATGGCTGTATAATCCTCCCTTAGAGGAAGCCATAAAAGCATTTCAGGAAAATGTAACACATTGGAATAAGCATTCTTTTGGTAATATTTTCTTGAAAAAACGTAAACTTTTAAACCGTATAAATGGTTTACAAAAATCTGTCCATTACCCCACGAGTCAATTTCTCCAAAGCCTAGAAATCAAGCTAATTACTGAATTTAGTCACTTACTCAAGCAAGAAGAAGATTTTTGGAAGCTAAAATCTAGAATTCAGTGGTTAAATGATGGTGACGCCAATACACAATTCTATCGTAGGACTACCTTAAATAGACGTAGGCGTAATCGCATAAATGCTCTACAAGATAGTGTAGGTAATTGGATGTTTAACCCCACTGACATCCAAACTACCATCATAGAATACTATACTGGCCTATTCACCACCCAACAAGCCTTTACTAAGCATACTCCAAATTACGCTTCCACATCTCCCTCTCTAACTCAGACTGACCTGCGTGCACTAGCCAAACCACTACAAAACTTGGAAATTAAGCACGCAGTTTTCTCTTTCCAGCCCTTTAAAGCTCCAGGGCCGATGGACTTCATCCCTATTTTTTCCAAAATTATTGGCAACATGTAAACGGGTCCTTAATTGATTGTTGTCAAAAAGCTTTCAAGGAATGCAAGGTACCACACCTTATTAACACAACATACCTATGCCTCATCCCCAAGGTTAAAAACCCAATAACTATAGCTCAATATAGACCTATTAGCCTATGTAACACCACGTACAAAATAATTACAAAAATAATTGTTAATAGGCTAAAACCTTTCTTACATAAATTAATTGGACCAACTCAGTCTAGTTTCCAACAAGGGAAAAGGGCATCAGACAACGCCATTATTGTCCAAGAATTACTCAATCACTTAAAAAGGAAAAAAAAAGGGAAGATAGGACATATGCTCATTAAATTAGATTTAGAAAAAGCATTCGATAAACTTGAATGGTCCTTCATCCATACAACGTTACACTACTTCAACCTACCCCTTAACCTCATATCCCTAATCATGTCTTGTGTCACCGCTTCCTCTATATGTATACTACTCAATGGATCCCCCACTCCTTTTTTTCAGCCCACTAGGGGAATCCGCCAAGGAGACCCCTTGTCACCATATTTGTTCATCCTTTGCCTAGAAAGACTTTCTAGGAGCATACTCCAATCTGTGGATTATTTAAATTGGCAACCCATCAAAATTTCTAAAGATGGTCCACCACTATCTCACCTCTTCTTTGCAGATGATATCATTCTCATCTCTACTACCCAATCCAAGAGTTGCACCACAGTCATAGACACCCTTAACACATTTACTCAATTATCAGGTCAAACACTACATTTACAAAAATCTAAAATATTCTTTTCAGCCAACTGTGGCACTCAACAAAAGCAGTGTATACTTGCAAGACTAAACATGTGTGAAGGCACCCACTTTGGGAAATACTTAGGCTTTTCCATGTTCCAAGCAAAGCCACAAAAATCAGACTTTCAATACATCTTGGACAATTTCAAAGCTAGACTAGCAGGATGGAAAACTCAATTCCTATCTCTTCCAGGGAGATTGACTCTAATTTAATCTACCCTCTCCAGTCTACCCACTCATATAATGCAATTCGTTGCCATTCCCCGATCCATTCTCAAAAGAATGTAGCAGTATATACATAACTTCCTATGGGGAACTACTCAACAAAAAAGAAAACTACACTTAATTAGTTGGAAATCTATACTGCTACCAAAAGATAAAGGAGGTCTGGCCATTCAAAACCTTAAATTAAAAAATGAAGCTCTGCTAGCTAGTTTGGCATGGCGTCTATTTCAACACCCTCACTCCTTATGGGCATCCACCCTTATACATAAATACAAACATACCCGAAATAAATCATCCACTTCACACACTTGGAAAAATATTCTTCTAGGTTGGCACAAATGCCAAGCAGGCCTTCAATGGCAATTAGGATCAAACTCCAACCTCAATTATTGGTTGGATCCATGTCTTGCCCCGAACACTACACTTTGTTCACTCCTAACTGGACCTCTACCCCACAATCACATTAACAGGAGTGCCACTTCCTATAGGGATCAAAATACTTGGAATTTAACTCAACTTCCTTTTCATATCAATGGTGATTTAACAACTACAATCCATAGGATTCACATGCCCGTTTACACAAACACCATTGATAAAATTTCATGGGGCCTAAGTCCAAATGGTAATTTCACAGTCAAATCAATGTACT
>NW_017670915.1:147212-169162 GCF_001879085.1 Nicotiana attenuata | reverse complement strand
TATATATATATATATATATATATATATATATATATATATATATATATACATACATATTATATGAACACTGGTCTAATGATCAAGAAGAACTGTTAGGGAAATGGTTAAGAATAATGGCTCATCCTGAGTGGCTTTATAAATGGATAAGTTGGTTACTGCTCTAATTAGAATGATAATAACTTTTAAGAAAAGACAATCCAATTCAGCAATTACGTAGCAAGAAATATTGAAACCTGCATGATTCCTACGAGATTTTGCAACAAATGGGATGGTGATGTTGTAGATTTAGAAAATCCTACACAAATTAAACGAAAAAGAATGACTAAGGTGAATTATCTCTTTATGCTATTAGCATATTCATATTGTTATCATTCTGATTACATGATTTTTTCGTTGGTACGTTGCCTTTATAATGTCTTATTTCTTTTTGTAGGTTTGATATGAAACCATCAAAGAATGAAAATGAGATGACATCCACTATGAAAACCACTACTAAATATGCGTTTGTTGCACCTAGCAGGGAAGGGACGAAGGAGAGGGCTTAAATCTCTATGCTCTTTAGGGGTATCTAGAATATATATTCCATTTTTTTCATCTACTGATCAAGTTATGCAGTACAACCAAATTGTTGAAACGAGTATGATTTTTCAAATATATTGTGTTATCAATTTGTACACCTAAATTTTAGTGCTAAATTTTCTACTAATGTGATTACCTTATACCAGTTGCTATAGCGAAGGGACGAGGGCTTCTATCTATGTGCTCTTTGGGGGTGTCTGGAATGGGACCAACAAATAAAAATCTATTGATTTTTGAGAAAGGGCATATGCAAACTAATATTCCACCTTTTTCATCTACCGATGACGGTATGCAATACATTTAAAAAAATTCAACAAGTACGGTTTATAAAATCTATTCTCTTTCAGAATCAATTTTATAATTATTCAGATTTGATTTCCTATACTAATATAATTTCATGCACCAAGTGCTCTAGGGAAGGGACAAGGGCAAGAGTTTGGATATATGTGCTCCCTTGAAGAATCTGAAAATGAGGAGCGATCTTTCCATCAAAATACTCATTATAATAGTGAAAGCATGTCAAGACCTTCTAAGAGTAACATATCTGCACTCAAGGATTGCAAACAATGAATAAAAATCCTTTGGTTCATGACAAGGAAAATATGCAAACTGGTATTCTATTTTCTCCTTTTGTCGATCAAGTTATGCAGTCCACCCAAAAAATTGAAACAAGTATGGTCTATCAAATATGTTCTTTTTTTAAGAATTGAATTTCATTTAGTGCCAAATATTTAGTATTATGATTTCACTACTAGAAATTCGGTAATTAGCGACCACAAAAATCGATCAACGTTTGTCGGTTTTGGCAAATTACAGACCAAAATGCGTCCAAACACGCTTGGTCGCTATTTTTGTGGTCATTTTAGTATACCGACACAGGTTGGTCGCTAATTACCGACCAAGGTTGGTCGCAAAGGTAAAAGGACCAAGGTTGGTCGCAAAAAAAAACCGATCAAAGTTGGTCGGTATTTTAATTATGTAATCAAAAGATTCATCATCTGGGAATCGAACCGGGGTGTGTACTGTGGCAAGAAATTATTCTACCACTAAACCATTGGTACATTTTGTTTTAAGATTGTCTTATTTTTTATTTATACTCTTTAATTGTATTTTTTCACGAAAATAACCGATCAAAGTTTGTCGGTTTTGTTAAAAATTAAAATTACCGACCAAAGTTGGTCGGTTTTTTAAAATGACCGGCCGAATTTACCGACAAAAGTTGGTCGGTTTTTTTAATATCAATTTTTATTTATTCTAATTGCAAAAACCGACCAAAGTTGGTCGGTTTCTTGAAATATAAATTTTGCGGGACTCAAAAATAGTTTCCCGCATTTTTGCGCAAAAGAAAACCGACCAAAGTTGGTCGGTTTCGTAAAAAAAATTAAAAATTAAAAAATTTTGAAAAACCGACCAACTTTGGTCAGTTTTTGGCCGGTTTTTTGACCGATCAAAGTTGGTCGATTTTTGCCGAATTTCTAGTAGTATTTCTTGCACTAGGTTCTCTACGGAAAAGAGGCGAGAGCTTTGATCTATTTGCTTATTTGAAGAGTTTGAAAATGAAGAGCGATCCTTCCATCCGAATTCTCATTATGCTAGTCAAAGTATGTCAAAACCTTCTAACAGCACAATATTAGACTCTACCATGTCTGCCGCTCAAGAACTGCTAACAATGAATAAAAACCCTTTGGTTCATGACAAGGAGAATATGCAAACTGATATTCCATTTTCTCCTTCTATTGATCAAGTTATGCTGTCCACCCAAAAAGTTGAAATAAGTATGGTTTCTCAAATCTATTCTTTTTTTAGAATTGAATATAATTTAATGCCAAATTTTTAGTAATATGATTTCTTGCACTAGGTATTCTAGGGAAAGGACGAGGGCGAGAACTCAGATCTATGTGCTCATTTGAAGAGTCTGAAAATGAGGAGCGATCCTTCTATCAGAATTCTCATTATGCTAGTCAAAGTATGTCAAGACCTTCTAAGAGTACAAGACTAGACTCTATCATGTCTGGTGCTCAAGAATTGCGATCAATGAATAAACACTTTGGTTCATGACAAGGAGAATATGCAAACTGATATTCCATTTTCTCCTTCTATTGAGGATTTGATTGTACAAGCAAGTTCGTATGATATTTTTAGGTTGGTGTGCATATTTGGTTTGGAGCCCCGAAGGCTCGGGTGAGTTTTGGATAGGCCACGGAGTGAAATTGGACTTAGGATCAAGTGCTGGTATCTGGTATTTTTGCCCAGGCCTCTGATCTTGCAATTGCGAGATCAGGCTTCACAATTGCGAAGTTCTCAGGCTTGGTAATTGCGACCCAGGCTTCACAAATGCGAACCAAGCCTAGGCAGGCCCCTTTCGCAAATGCGAAACATTTGTGGGAATTGCGAAGCCCCCTCTTTCGCAAATGTGACCGGTCTGTCACGACCCCAAATACCAGTCGTGTTGGCGCCTATCACATTACTAGGCAAGCCAACCAATTAATTAACCACAACCCTTTTTCCTTTAACAATAAGCTATTTTCTAACACATGTTTGAAATACCAAATTTCATTATAACGTTTAAAGCAACAGAAAAATATGCGGAAGTCAAATAAACAGGAAATTACACAGCCCCATAATCTAGTGTCACGAGTCTAGAGCCTCTAATACATGTCTGAGCATCTACTACATCACAAGCCTAGAAAAATGCGGAAAAATAAAAAGATAGGGAGGAGAAAACAGGGCTGCGGACGCCAGGCAGCTACCTGAAAATCTCCCAACACACTGGATCAGCTGAAGACCTCACTCGGCCGCTCGGGCACCTAGATCTGCACACAAGGTGCAGGGAGTAACGTGAGTACGCCAACTCAGAAAGTAACTAAGGTAAATAAGGACTGAAAGCAGTGACGAGCAGCTCAAAAAGCATATAACTGAATAATCAACGGAATAACGAATCAATTTTACAGTTTAAAACCAGTTTCGTCATTAAATTAACATTTCCAATTTAAACACTTGAAATCAGATACTTAGCAATATATCCAACAGAGGCTTATTTAAAAGAATAGTGAAATCAGTGAAAACATCATAACCGGGCCCTTCGGGCAAGGAATCACTCAGAATGTGGCCTCTCGGGCAGCCTCTCAGTCACTCGTGACTCAAATCTCGTCACTCGGTGTCACGATCCAATCCCCGAACCCGATCTTGATGGCGCCTCTCGTGAAGACAAGGCCAGCCACACCAAAATGATACCTCTTTTTAAACAATTAATTATCACAAACAATTCTAAAACATGATTTAAATAACCATAATTGCGGGAACAACGATAACAACAGAAGAAACCATCCCGACATAGCCCAACCGGGGTTTCACAAGTCATGAGCTACTACTGACTCTGATACAAGCCTACAAAGTATGAAATCCGGTACAACAGATTGAAGAAAAACATAGATAATAAAAGATAAGGGAGACACGGGGGCTGCGGACGCCAACAGCTACCTCGTAATCTCCGGAACACTGCCTGGTCTGGGAGGATCAGCACTCAGGAGCGGACTCTACGATGCCCGAATCTGCACACATGGTGCAGGGAGTAATGCGAGTACGCCAACCCAGTGAGTAATAATTATAAATAATGGCTGAAAGCATGAAAACACGTAAAGGCAAACAACAATTTTAAATCAAGTAGTAAAATCATTTAAGGCAGTAAAACAGTGAAGAATCAAATAAAATCCCTTTAAAACAAGTAAAAACAGGTAATGTAACTGGTAAATAACAAGTAGAAATCCGCCCCTCGGGCTTAGTATCAACTGCTCAGATCAGTATCAGCCCCTCGGGCTCACTCTCAGTACAATATCAGCCCCTCGGGTTCAATCTCAGATCATATGGGTACCCGCGCTCACTGTGGGTGTGCAGACTCCGGAGGGGCCCCTTACGGCCCAAGCGCTATATCAAGCCACCTCGTGGCATCATCACTCGGCACCCGGCCTCACATCACTCAAGCCACCTCGTGGCATATAAAGTATCTCAGGCCCTCAGCCTCATATCACTCAGCATATCCTCACATATGGCCCTCGGCCTCACTCAGTCCAAAAATCATCACAAGCCCCTCGGGCATTTGTAAAACAGTAGTCCTCAGCCCAAAATATCATTTAGAAATATCATTTAAGTTTCAAATCTGAGTAAAAGTGGTTGAGTTTGTAAAACAATAAATATCAACAGGACTGAGTTCAAGTAAAAGTCAAAACAGTGAGGAAACAGTGATAAAAACTCCCCGAAGGGTTCAAATAATTGGCACGAAGCCCAAATATGGCAATCAGCCCAAATCATGAGGATAGCAAATAAGTCTCGATCAAATACGCGGTAAAATCATCAATCGGGACGGACCAAGTCACAAATCCCAGTAGAAAACGACCCCACGCTCATCATCAAGCGCGTGTCTCATCTCAATACAGCACTACGATGTGCAATCCGAGGTTTCAAACCATCAGGACATCATTTACAATTACTACTCACCTCGAACCAGCTACAACTCTAGCTCGCGACGCCTTTGCCCCTCGAATCGGCCTCCACGCGCGTCGAATCTATCCAAAATCAGAACGAATACGTCACAATATGCTAAGGGAACAAAGCCCAAGCGAAAACTATCGAAAAATATCAAAAATCCCGAAATTAGCAAAAACCCGAGCGCCGGGCCCACTTCTCGAAACTCGGAAATTTTTACATCAACGGATTCCTTATCTCGCCACGAGTTCATACATATGAAAAGTTCTCAAATCTGACCTCAAATGGTCCTTCAAATCCCAATTCAAAAGTTCAAAATCCCAAGCCTTAGTTTCTTCCATTTTTAGCTTAGGTTCCATGAATTTCTAGGTTAATTTCACAATAGAATCGCGTTTTTGGTTTATAAAACTTACCTCCAATAAATTCTCCTCGAATCCCTCTTCAATTCCCCTCAAAGAGCTCTCAAAATACTCACCTATGGTGGAAAAATGGCTCAAAATTGCGGATGAAATATTTTTAAACTCACTGCCCATTTCTGTAATTCCTTCATCGCGATCGCAACCTAAGTCACGCGATCGCGAAGCACTAAATTCCAAGGTTCCAAATTTACACTATGCGAACGCAATACCCACACTATGATCACGATGCTTATATTCCCAGACCTATGCTAACGCAGACCAACCTACGCGAACGCGAAGAGCAACTCCACTGGACCCCTAAATCCTTATACGCGAACGCGAACATTCCCATACGAACGCGAAGCTTCCACTTTCAAAATTATGCGAACGCGAGCCCTTAGCTCGAATACGAAGAGAAAACTCAGACCAACACCAAATCCCTCTACGCGATCGCGAGGGACCTCACGCGATCGCGAAGGCTAATTCTTCTACAACAGCTGAACAGCAGAATCTGCAACTCCAAAATGCCAAAATTGGTCTGATTGACCATCCGAAACTCACCCGAGGCCCCCGGGACCTCAACCCAAAGCACCAAAATGTCCTAAAACCTTATTCAAACTTGTTCCCATCATCAAAACACCTCAAACAATACCGAAACCATCACTTCACATCGAATTCAAGCCTAAGTTCTCTAAAAACTTCCGAAAAACGCTTTCGATCAAAAACCCAACCAAACCACGTCCGAATGACCTGAAATTTTGCACACACATTTCAAATGACATAACGAAGCTTCAGCAACTCTCGGAACTCCAATCTGACTCCCTGATCCAAATCTCACCTATCAACCGGAAATCGCCAAAATACTAACTTCGCCAATTCAAGCCTAATTCTACACCGGACCTCCAAAACCACTTCCGATCACGCTCCTAAGTAATAAATCACCTCCCGAAGCTAGCCGAACTCTCGAAACTCACATCCGAGCCTTCTAACTCATAAGTCAACATCCGGTTGACTTTTCCAACTTAAACTTTCTTAAAAGAGACTAAGTGTCTCATTTCTTACCCATTCCACTCCAAACGCAAACCAATCAACTCGACCACATAAGACACGGATAGCGAAGCATTAAGAAGCAGAAATAGGGGAAATGGAGCGGTATTTCATGAGATGATTGGCCGGGTCGTCACATCCTCCCCAACTTAAACAAACGTTCGTCCTCGAACGAGTCAAGAAACATACCTAAAGCCTCAAACAGGTGAGGATATCTGCTCCGCATCTCCTGCTCGGTCTCCCAGGTAGCCTCCTCCACGGGCCGACCTCTCCACTGCACCTTCACTGAAGCTATATCCTTTGGTCTTAACTTTCGAACCTGACGACCCAAAATAGCCACTGGCTCCACATCAAAGGTCAAATCATCATCCAACTGAACCGTGCTGAAGTCCAAAACATGAGACGGGTCCCCAACATACTTCTGGAGCATAGAAACATGAAATACCGGATGCACGCTCGACAAGCTGGGTGGCAAAGCAAGCATATAAGCCACCTCCCCAATCCTCCTAAGTACCTCAAAAGGCCTAATGAACCGCGGACTCAGCTTCCCTTTCTTTCCAAATCTCATAACACCCTTCATGGGCGAAACCTTTAGCAAGACCCTCTCACCAACCATGTAGGACACATCTCGAACCTTCCGGTCCGCATAACTCTTCTAACGCGACTGCGCTGTACGAAGCCTCTCCTAAATCACCTTCACCTTCTCTAAGGCATCCTGAACCAAATCTGTCCCCAATAGCCTAGCCTCGCTGGGCTTGAACCAACCAACTAGAGATCTACACCGTCTCCCATACAAAGCCTCATACGGCGCCATCTGAATACTCGACTGGTAGTTGTTGTTGTAGGCAAACTCTGCAAGCAGCATCTCATCCCATGAACCTCCAAAATCAATAACACAAGCACGCAACATGTCCTCCAATATCTGGATAGTACACTCGGACTTTCCGTCCGTCTGAGGATGAAACGCTGTGCTCAACTCTACCTGAGTACCCAACTCTCTCTGCACGGCTCTCCAAAACTGCAAAGTAAACTGAGTACCTCTATCTGTGATTATGGAAACCAAAACACCATGCAACCGAACGATCTCCCGGATATAGATCCCTGCCAACCGCTCTGAAGAATAGGTAGTACACACAGGAATGAAGTGCGCGGACTTGGTCGGCCGATCCACAATCACCCAAATAGCATCAAACTTTTTCAAAGTCCGTGGAAGTCCGACAACAAAGTCCATAGTGATCCTCTCCCACTTCCACTCGGGAATAATCATCTGCTGAAGTAAGCCACCCGGTCTCTGATGCTCATATTTCACCTGCTGACAATTGAGACACCAAGCTACAAATCTCACAATATCTTTCTTCATTCTTCTCCACCAGTAGTGTTGCCTCAAATTCTGATACATCTTCGCGGCACCCGGAAGAATGAAATACCGCGAGCTATGGGCCTCCTCCAGAATCGAATCTCTAAGCCCATCCACATTGGGCACACAAATTCGGCCCTGCATCCTCAACACCCCATCATCACCGATGGTCACATCTCTGGCATCGTCATGCTGAACTCTGTCCTTAAGGACAAGCAAATACGGATCATCATACTGGCGCTCTCTGATTCGATCATATAAAGAAGACCAAGAAACCACACAAGCCAACACCCGACCGGGCTCCGAAATATCTAATCTCACAAACCTATTGGCCAAGGACTGAACATCAACTGCAAGGGGTCTTTTCCCAACTGGAATATACTCCAAACTCCCCATACTCCCTGCCTTTAGGCTCAAAGCATCGGCCACTACATTGGCCTTTCCCGGATGGTACAGAATAGTAATATCATAATCTTTAAGCAACTCTAGCCATCTCCGCTGCCTCAAATTAAGATCCTTCTGCTTGAACAAATGCTGAAGACTGCGATGATCAGTGAACACCTCACAAGACACGCCATACAAGTAGTGCCTCCAAATCTTCAATGCATGAACTATGGCAGCCAACTCCAAATCACGAACAGGGTAGTTCTTCTCATGGGGCTTCAACTGACGAGAAGCATAAGCAATAACTCTACCCTCCTGCATCAACATACAACCAATCCCAACTCTCAACGCATCGCAATATACGGTATATGAACCTGAAGCTGATGGCAAAACCAACACTGGAGCTGTGGTCAAAGCTGTCTTGAGCTTCTAAAAGCTCTCCTCGCACTCGTCCAACCATACAAATGGAGCACCCTTCTGAGTCAACTTGGTCAAGGGCGATGCAATGGATGAAAATCCCTGAACAAACCGGCGATAATAGCTTGCCAACCTAAGAAAGCTACAAATCACTGTGGCTGAGGACGGTCTAGGCCAACTCTGAACTGCCTGGTCAAGGGCGATGCAATGGATGAAAATCCCTGAACAAACCGGCGATAATAGCTTGCCAACCCAAGAAAGCTACAAATCACTGTGGCTGAGAACGGTCTAGGCCAACTCTGAACCGCCTCTATCTTCTTCGGATCAACCTGAATACCCTCGCTGGACACCACGTGTCCCAAGAAACTGAACAGAGCCAAAACTCACACTTGGAGAACTTTGCATAAAGTTTCTCCTCCCTCAATCTCTGCAATACAACTCGCAAATGCTCCGTGTGCTCCTCCTGACTATGCGAGTACACCAGAATATCATCAATGAATACAATAACGAACGAACCTAGATAAGGCTGAAATACACTATTCATCAAATGCATGAACGCTGCTGGGGCATTGGTCAGCCTGAAAGACATAACAAGAAACTCATAATGACTGTATCTAGTCCTAAAAGCAGTCTTAAGAATATCTGAATCCCTGATCTTCAACCGGTGATAGCCTAAACGGAGATCAATCTTGGAGAACACCCTCGTTCCTGAAGCTGGTCAAATAAATCATCAATGCGAGGCAGGGGATACTTGTTCTTAATTGTTACCTTGTTCAATTGCCTGTAATCAATGCAAATTCTCGTTGTGCCATCCTTCTTCTTCACAAACAGAACCGGCGCACCCACGGTGACACAATAGGCCGAATGAACCCCTTATCTAGGAGTTCCTGAAGCTGCTCCTTCAATTCTTTCAACTCTGCTGGTGCCATACGATATGGTGGAATAGAAATGGGCTGAGTGCCCGAACCATTTCAATACCAAAATCAATATCCCTGTCCGGTGGCATGTCCGGCAGGTCTGCAGGAAATACGTCGGGAAAATCCCTCACAACTGGCATAGAATCAATGCTTTGAGTCTCAGCTCCAACATCCCGCACGAAAGCTAGATATGAAAGGCAACCCTTCCCAACCATACCCTGGGCCTTCAAGAAAGATATCACTCTGCTAGGAACATAATCGGTCACGCCACGCCACTCGATCCGCGGTACACCCAGCATAGCCAAATTGACTATCTTAGCATGACAGTCTAGAATAGCATGACACGGAGATAACCAATCCATGCCCAAAATGACATCGAAATCCACCATGCTCAATAGCAACAGATCAACTCGGGTCTCCAGACCCCCAATAGTCACTACATATGACCGGTACACACGGTCCACAACAACAGTATCGCCCACCGGGGTAGATACATGAACAAGTAAAGCAAGAAACTCCCGGGGCGTACCCAAATAATAAGCAAAATATGAGGACACATAAGAATAGGTGGAACCAGGATCAAATAGTACAGAGGCATCTCTGTGGCAGACTGAAACAATACCTGTAATGACAGCAACTAAAGCAATAGCATCTGTCCTACCTGAATAGCATAGAAACGAGCCTGGCCACCGCCTGATCGACCTCCCCCTCTAGGGCGACCCCTGGCAACTTGACCTCCTCCCCTAGCTGGCTGGGCGGGTGGCGAAGTAATTGGAGCAGAAGTTGAGGGCTGACCCCTCTGCTGAGATGAACTAGCAATACGACGAGGACACTGCCTCCACACATGTCCAAACTCTCCACACTCAAAACAACTCCCAGGTGCTGGAGAAGGGGACTGAAGGGAACCCCTCGCATCAGAGTGACCAGCTGATGCACTCGGCATGGAAGAACCCTGAGCTGACGGGGCACGAGATGAACTCTGGGCTTGGAGGGTGCTGAGTGAAGGTAACCCTGCTGAGAACCATGATAACCACGACCTGAAGATTCCCCGCGATACTCTGGACGGGCCGACTGAGCAGGCCTGAAAAAATAACCTCTACCATGCTGGAACTAGCCCCTCGAAGGAGCACCATTGTAACTGCCAGAACCTCGAGGCCTCTTGGCCTCCCTCTCCTCTCTATCCTGATGGCAAACCGTCTCAATCTCACGAGCGATATCTACCACCTCCTCGAACGTATAACCCAATACTCTCTCTGGTCATAAGAATACGGAGATGGTAGTTAAGGCCATCAACAAATCTCCTGATCCTCTCACGATCTGTCAGAACCATCCAGACGGCATGACGAGCCAACTCAGAATACGTCGCCTCATACTGTGACAGAGTCATATCCCCCTGCTTCAGCCACTCAAGCTATCTACGCAGCTCCTCTCTGCGGGACCGCGGTACATACTTCTCCAAGAAGAGAGTGGAGAACTCCTACCAAGTAAGGGGCGCTGCACCAACCGGCCTACGCCTCTCATACACCTCCCACCAAGTGAAGGCAGCCCCAGTAAACTGAAAGGTTGTAAATGCCACACCACTAGTCTCAAGAATCCCTGCTGTACGGAGCATCCACTGACACTTGTCAAGAAAACCCTGGGCATCCTCGCCCTCAACACCACTGAATGACCAAGGCTGGAGTCTACCAAACCTCTCAAGACGACGCTGCTCATCCTCTGGCATAACTGGTACAATGAACTCCTGAGCTGGTGCAACCGGCTGGGCTGGAGGTGCCCCCGGCATCTGTAGTCCCTACACTACCTGCTCAGGTGTGCGAGCAGCGAGGGTCTGATTGTCTCCTCCGGCCTGTGAAGTAGTTGCTGCTATGGTGACTGACACTGTCTCAGCCAGGCCAGTGCAAACTGTCAAGATCTGTGCCAAGGCCTCCTGTAGACCCGGGATCACGATGGGCACAACCAGTGCCTGAACTGGAGCTACTGGAGCCTGATCTGGAGCTGGGGCAGCTGGTGGATCAACAGGTGTTGCCCTCTCTGCTTTGCCTCTGCCACGACCACGACCCGTCCACGACCTCTGGTGGCCTCAGTGGGTGGTACTGGTGGTCGTCTACCTAGTCCGGTAGCGCGAGTCCTCGCCATCTGCGAGAGAATAGAATAATAGAAGTTTAGTTCTCCGATCAACAAGATCGCACGACAAGAATTTCAAGTATATGAAGTTTTTCCTAAAAGGTTCTGTAGCCTCTGGAGGATAAATACAGACGTCTCCATACCGATCCGCGAGATTCTACTAAACCTGCTCATAACTCGTGAGACCTATGTAACCTAGGCTCTGATACCAACTTGTCACGACCCAATCCCCGAACCCGATCGTGATAGCGCCTCTTGTGAAGAAAAGGCCAGCCACACCAAAACGAAGCACCTCTTTTTAAATAATTAATTATCACAAACAATTCTAAAACATGATTAAAATAACCATAATTGCGGAAACAACGATAACAACAGAATAAACCATCCCGAAACAGCCCAAACCGGGGTGTCACAAGTCATGGGCTATTACTGACTCTGATACAAGTCTACAAAGTATGAAATCCGGTACAACAGATTGAAGAAAAACATAGATAATAAAAGATAAGGGAGGCACAGGGGCTGCAGACGCCAACAACTACCTCGTAATCTCCGGAACACTGCCTGGTCTGGGAGGATCAGCACTTAGGAGCGGACTCTGCGATGGCTGAATCTGCACACATGGTGCAGGGAGTAATGTGAGTACTCCGACCTAGTGAGTAATAATTATAAATAATGGCTGAAAGTATGAAAACACGTAAAGGCACAAAGCAATTCTATATCAAATAGTAAAATCATTTAAGGCAGTAAAACAGTGAAGAATCAAATGAAATCCCTTTAAAACAAGTAAAACAGGTAATGTAACAGGTAAATAACAAGTAGAAATCCGCCCCTCGGGCTCAGTATCAATCACTCAGATCAGTATCAGCCCCTCGGGCTTACTCTCAGTACAATATCAGCCTCTCGGGCTCACTCTTAGATCATATGGGTACCCGCGTTCACTGTGGGTGTGCAGACTCCGGAGGGGCTCCTTACGGCCCAAGCGCTATATCAAGCCACCTCGTGGCATCATCACTCGGTACTCGGCCTCACATCACTCAAGCCACCTCGTGGCATATAAAGTATCTCAGGCCCTCGGCCTCATATCACTCAGCATATCCTCACATATGGCCCTCGGCCTCACTCAGTCCAAAAATCATCACAAGCCCCTCGGGCATTTGTAAAACAGTAGTCCTCTGCCTTATAAATATAATTTAAGTTTCTAATCTGAGTAAAAGTGGTTGAGTTTGTAAAACAATAAATATCAACATGACTGAGTTCAAGTATAAGTCAAAACAGTGAGGAAACAGTAATAAAAACTCCCCGAAGGGTTCAAATAATTGGCACGAAGTCCAAATATTGCAATCAGCCCAAATCATGAGGATAGCAAATAAGTCTCGGTCAAATATGCGGTAAAATAATCAATCGGGACGGACCAAGTCACAATTCCCAGTAGAAAATGACCCCACACTCATCATCAAGCGCGTGTCTCATCTCAATACAGCACTACGATGTGCAATTCGGGGTTTCAAACCCTCAGGACATCATTTACAATCACTACTCACCTCGAACCGGCCACAACTCTAGCTCGTCGGCCTCCACGCGCGTCGAATCTATCCAAAATCAGAACGAATACGTCACAATATGCTAAGGGAACAAAGCCCAAGTGAAAACAATCGAAAAATATCAAAAATCCCGAAATTAGCAAAACCCGTGCCCCGGGCCCACTTCTTGAAACTCAGAATTTTTCACATCAACGGATTCCTTATCTCGCCACGAGTTCATACATATCAAAAGTTCTCAAATCCGACCTCAAATGGTCCTTCAAATCCCAATTCAAAAGTTCAAAATCCCAAGCCCTAGTTTCTTCCATTTTTAGCTTAGGTTCCATGAATTTCTAGGTTAATTTCACAATAGAATCGCGTTTTTGGTTCATAAAACTTACCTCCAATCAATTCTCCTTGAATCCCTCTTCAATTCCCCTCAAAAAGCTCTCAAAATACTCAGCTATGGTGGAAAAATGGCTCAAAATCGGGGATGAAATGATTTTAAACTCACTGCCCAGTTCTGTAATTCCTTCATCACGATCGCGACCTAAGTCACGCGATCGCGAAGCACTAAATTCCAAGGTTCCAAATTTACACTATGCGAACGCGATACCCACACTGTGTTCGCGATGCTTATATTCCCAGACATATGCGAACACGGACCAACCTACGCGAACGCGAAGAGCAACTCAACTGGACCCCCAAATCCTTATACGCGAATGCAAACATTCCCATGCGAACGCGAAGCTTCCACTTTCAAAACTATGCGAACGCGAGCCCTTAGCTGCGTACGTGAAGAGAAAACTCAAGCCAACACCAAATCCCTCTACGCGATCGCGAGGGACCTCACGCGATCGCGAAGGCCAATTCTTCTGCAACAGCTGAACAGCAGAATCTGCAACTCCAAAATGCCAAAATTGGTCCGATTGACCATTCGAAACTCACCCGAGGCCCCCGGGACCTCAACCCAAAGCACCAACACATCGTAAAACCTTATTCAAACTTGTTCCAATCATCAAAACACCTCAAACAACACAAAAACCATCAATTCACATCGAATTCAAGCCTAAGTTCTCTAAAAACTTCTGAAACACGCTTTCGATCAAAAACCCAACCAAACCACGTCCGAATGACCTGAAATTTTGCACACACATCCCAAATGACATAACGAAGCTACAACAACTCTCGAAACTCCATTCTGACTCCCGAATCCAAATCTCACCTATCAATCGGAAATCGCCAAAATACTAACTTCGCCAATTCAAGCCTAATTCTACATCGGACCTCCAAAACCACTTCCGATCACGCTCCTAAGTCATATATCACCTCCCGAAGCTAGCCGAACTCTCGAAACTCACATCCGAGCCCTCTAACTCATAAGTCAACATCCGGTTGACTTTTCCAACTTAAACTTTCTTTAAAGAGACTAAGTGTCTCATTTCTTAACCATTCCACTCCAAACACAAACCAATCAACTCGACCACATAAGACATGGATAACGAAGCATAAAGAAGCAGAAATGGGAGAAACAGAGCGGTAACTCATGAGACTGGCCGGGTCGTCACACTTTTTCTCTTTAATATCTTTTAATAATAAAAAATCATAATAACCGCTGCGGCGTGCAGCCCGATCCATAATTTATAGTCGACTATGCTCACTGGGGGTGCGCAGACTCCGGAAGGGCTCCTACATCCTAAGCGTCATATCGATACAGCGTGCAGCCCAATCAAATATATATATATCGCTGCAGCGTGCAGCCCGATCCATATAAGTATCGCTGCGGCGTGCAGCTCGATCCTTCCTCGCATATATAAATATCCTCATAGTTAAGTTCTCAACCTCTCTCAGTCATTAACCTCAAAGCCTCTCGGGCACACAGTGAAAATTAGGGAACTCAGTCCAAATAGTCCTCTCATTTAGAAATGGAAAAATAAAACAAGTTTTAAACATTTAAACAGGTAAAACATGACTGAGGATATGCTTTTAGTAAGTAAAGTGATCAAAACAGTCAAAATACCCCTAAGGGTTTCTACAGGTCGGCACAAGGCCCCAAACATGGCATACAGCCCATAATACAGTATAATATCCAAAATACGGAATAACATAATATTTCAAAATCAAATACGCGGCTTAATAGTCACTACGGGATGGACCAAGTCATAATTCCTACCGGTACACGCCCACACGCTTGTCACCTAGCATGTGCGTCACTGCGTTTATCAAAACAAGTCAAATACCAAGTTTTGTACCCTCAGTTCTAGATTTACAATGGTACTTACCTCAAACCGGTGAAAATACTACTCTGCGACGCCTTTGCCCCTCGAATCGGCCTCCACTCGCGTTGAATCTATCCAAAATCAGAATCACGGAGTCAAAATATGCTAAGGGAACGAAGCCCAAGTCAAAACAATCAAATAATACCAAAAATCTCGAAATTGGCCAAACCCAACCCCCGGGCCCACGTCTAGAAACTCGATAAAAATCACATCAACAAAATCCTTATCCTCCCACAAGTATATACATATCAAGAACACTGAAATCGGAGTCCAAATGACCCCTCAAATCCTCATTTAAAGTCTATTAATCTCAAGCCCTAATTCCTCAATTTTAGGTTTAGATTCCATGATTTATTAAGTAGATTTCACAATAGAATCGAGTTTTAAGACAAAAATTCTTACCTCCAAATGTTTCCCCTTGAATCCCTCTTCAATCTCCTTCAGAAAGCTCTAAAAACGACTAACTATGGAGGAAATAAACCCCACATTCGCGGACAAGACGACCTTTTAAACCTTCTGCCCTGGCCTGAAAATCCTTCTTTGTGAACGCGGTCAAAGCCTCGCGTTCGCGAAGCACAAAAATTCCTTTGACCAAAATTCTTCTTCGCGAATGCGACCCCACCATCGCGAACGCGATGCCTCAGCTTCACCAACCTACGCGAACGCAACCAGGCCTCTCGCGAACACGATGCTTACTAATCCGGCCCTTCGCAAATGCGGGACTCCCCTTCACGAACGCGAAGGCCAAACCTAACCCCTTTCTTCCTGGCCCTTCGCGAACGTGAGGGTCCACTCGCGAACACGAAGACCAAAACACCTGCAACAGCTGAAACCATTTTCTGCAATTTTTCTTAACTTAAAATGATCTGTTCAACCCTCTGAAACTCACCCGAGGCCCTAGGGACCTCAACCAAAGGCACCAGAAAACCCCAAAACCTCATTCAAACTTGTACCAATCTTCAAAACACCTCAAACATCATCAAATCAACCAAAACACATCGGATTCAAGCCTAAGTTTCCAAATTCTTCCGAATTCCGCTTTTGATCAAAAACCCAACCAAACTACGTCCGAATGGCCTAAAATTTTGCACACACTTCCAAATGATACAACGGAACTACTGCAACTCTCGGAATTCCATTCCAGCCCCTAGATCAAAATCTCACCTACCAACTGGAAATCGCCAAAAATTCACCAAGCCTAAATCTACTCCAAACTTCCAAAACTCATTCCGATCACGCTCATAAGTCCCAAATCACCTCCCGAAGCTAACCAAACCATCAGAACTCACATCTAAGCCATCTAAGACATAAGTCAACATTCGGTTGACTTTTCCAACTAATCCTTCCTTAAAAGAGACTAATTGTCTCAAACCTTACCAAATTCTTTCCGAACCCTAACCAATCAACTCGATCACATATAGAACCATTATACATAGCAATTAGAAGCAGCAATGGGAGAAATGGAGTGGTAACTCATGAGACGACTGGCCGGATCGTCACACGGTCCCTCACAAATGCGAAGGTGACCGGAATACTTCATGGTCGCAAATGCGACATATTCTTTGCATTTGCGAAGATACAAGGCCCCGAAGAGGTTCGCAATTACGACATCTGCGACCTGCAAATTCATAATTTAGTCAAAAATCTTTCATTTTTCAAGCTCTTTCAAAACATAAACTCTCTTGGGCGATTTTCCAAAGAATAGTTCTTCTCCAAATCGATTGTAAGTCATTTCTAACTCGTTTTCTTCAATCTGTAACATCTTTTTACATGATTTCAACTCAAAATCAAGGGTTTTTATGGGGGAAATTGGGTGTTTTGTGGAGAACCAAGGTTTTTAAAATTTTGAGGATTTGGACCTCGATTTGAGGTTCGATTTCAAAACAAATTATATATTTGGGTTCGTGGGTGAATGGGTAATCGGATTTTGGTTCGAACCTCGGGTTTTGACCATGTGGGCCCGGGGTTAATTTTTTATTTTTCGGGGAAAACATTGAAAAACTTATTTTCATGCATTAGAATTGATTCATCTAGCATTTATTGATATAATTAAGTAACTTGTGGCTAGATACAAGCGAATTAGTGGTGGAAACGAGAGCTAAAGCGGTAGTTGAGACTTGAATTGTGTTTGTGGCATCGAGGTAAGTGTTCGGTCTAACCTTAGCTTGAGGGATTAGGAGTTGTGTCTTATTTGCTATGTGTTAATTGTGGAGTACGATGAATAGGCATGGTGACGAGTATCTATACATCGGTGTCAAGCATGCCCGTGGGTCTAGTGTTGTAATTGTAGTGACTCCGTTGAGATTTGTTCATACTTAAAATAGTGATTATCATTGTTGGGTCCCTTGCCGGGTTGTTATTGTTTATGATATTGTCTCCCCTGTCGGGATGTTATTGTTATGACATTGTCTCCCTTGCCGGGATGTTATTGTTTACGATATTGTTTTCCCTGCCGGGATGTTATTGTTATACTCTTGTTCCCTTGCCGGGATCCTTTTGTGATTGTTGTTGATTTGTAAATGGGATCGGGTGGTACGCCGCCACAGAAATATATGAAATGGGAGCGGGTTGCACTCCTGCAACATGATATATGAAATGGGAGCGGGTTGTACGCCTGCAACAAGATATATGAAATGGGAGCGGGTTGCACGCCTGCAACGAGATATATGACATGGGATCGGGTTGTATGCCTGCAACGAGATATATGAAATGGGATAGGGTTGCACGCCTGCAACAAGATGTGAAATGAAAGTGAATTCTGCATTTGTTTTCCTTATCCTTATTAGTAATTGGATTTTGGTTTCTTTATATCCCTCTTGATATTCTGTTGTTATCTATTACTCCCCGAAGTATGTTTTCCCCCTCCCATATTTAACTGTAATTATCTGCTTTTATTTTTTCAGTGTATATAATTTAATTGCACAAATTTATTTGGTAGTCTGGTCCTAGACTCGTCACTACTTCGCCGAGGTTAGGCTAGGCACTTACCAACATATGTGATCCGTTTTGCTGATACTACACTCTGCACTGTGTGCAGATACTGGTACCGGAATGTTTGGACCGCAGTGAGGTTGCTGCCTTCAGTCCAACAGGTGACCCGAGGTAGTCCTGCAAGCATTTGCGGGCCTTGGCGTCTCCTTCTATCATTTCTTTTCTGTTTTTTTACTTATTTAGAGACAGATTCGGGTATTTTTATTCAGACTTTATTTGTAGTAATCTTAGACAGTCCATGAAATTGTGACACCAAATTCTGGGTAGAGTTATATTTAGACTTGCACAGTTTGTATTAAGTTAAATTATTCAGATTTCGTCTTCCGCTTTGTTATTGATATTGTTATTTCCATCGTTTGATATGTTTCTTTGAACTTATAAGGACTTAAAGACCGAAAAAGGTTAGAAATTAGAATAATTTGGCTTGCCTTGCTTTCACCAGTAGGCGCCATCACGACTCCCGAGGGTGGGAAATCCGGGTCGTGACATCTAGAATTATGATTTCCCTTATTGTCGGAATCATTTTCGCTACGTTTTTTATAAATTTGCCTAAGTCTTCTCTACCGATCATGATCACTCTGACTGTCGTAACTCTCTCCCGAGTAATTACCATAATTTACTAGACATATTCTCCCGTATTACGCTAGCTGGAATTAAGTACGGCTCAATCGGATCGCACCAAGGTTTCGTTATCCCTAATCCCACCTTTAAACCCTCCGTATTGATCCCTCATATACGTTAGGAGTGATGTTGTTCAACAACTACCTAAATATGTACTCTCTCCCGAGTAATACTTACTAAATAGCCACAGTCGATTGAGAGCTCTTCAACCAATCACAATAATAACGTCGTTGAACAAATAGAGAAAATACTATATCAAATCTATATTAACGTAACAGGAAAATCTTCCTCCAATAGGTTCTATCAAAACCCTAGATAACAAATTAGTTATTCATAATAGTATCCATAACTACAATTCTAGAATTCATAACCAATAATAAAAATAGGAAGAAGGAAGTGAAACTCGTAGAAGAATTCTCCGTCTTGCTCCTAGTGTGTTCTTGCCTCCTTAGGTCGAATCTCCGGTCTAATGTCGGTCTCTTTGTCCAATCTCTCGTCTCTCTCCTCAAAAGTGACATTTTTATGTCTATTTATATATGTAGGAAAAGACTTAAACGTGTAGGTCAAGTCCTAGTCTAACCAGGAGACGAAATAAGCCTTCAAAACTCGGGCTGGATCTCGCCCCAGGCCTGGCGTCGCCAGCCTAACGCCTGGTGGACCTAGCATTTGCCCGGCCTCGCCAGCCTAATGCCAGCTTCAAGCCTGGCCTCGCCAGCATAACGCCAGCTTCAAGCATGGCCTCGCTAGCCTAACGCCAGCTTCAAGCCAGGTGTCGCCAGGGTCTCTCATTCACTGTTCTCGAGCAAGCTGTCAACGTTTAAGTATCCCTTTTGCTCTACTTTCATCTTCAATTCACCTACACACAAAATAAACTCCATTGTGCGCAAATAAAGTGTAATGTATTATTAAAGCATATAAAATGTAAGGCAAATAATGTACGAAACTATGGAATTATAGTCACACATCATTATACCTGCTCTATGTTTATTCCCTGATCATAGCACAATGAAGTTGAAAGATCAAACGCTTGCCTTAATAGATATACAAAGATTAAAATTATTAGATCAAAATTATTAGATATAATGTCCTGTAATTTAAAAGAGAAAGACCATACCTACTTCATAAATCAAAGCAAAGAGCATCGTTATTAGTATTAGAGCAGAATAATTACTTTAAGTAAGATAAATAAATAATGACTAAAGCGATTCAGAATACTTGATAGATTGAAGGCATGCAAGGTTAATATGTATTATGTATTAATAAAATAAAAAATATGTAAACTAACCTAGCAATTTTATCGTGTTGGGTGGGATTATGTAGCTGTTCCTGGAACTTGGCCATTAACATTTCTACTTCATGTGTTCTCTCTTCGCCTGTTCATGTGTATATCCACCTTAGCTGTTATTCATGTTTGGGCTAAAGCAAAACGGGCCAATAAATATAAAATGAAAAGACATAACTCTCTCATTCATTCGTATCCATTTGTATTCCAAAAAATTTCATTTGTTTAGTTGGGAACATAATAAGAGTCATTATAAATTAGGGAATACTAAAAGTATCCCATGCTAAAGAGTTTACCAAATGCATTGCATATTATAATTTAGTGTTTTTACATTTTTATACATTAATTTTGAAGAGATAATGTATTTTTAGGGTAAAATCGCCATTCAGCTTTTAATGGGTAAATTGGTAATATATATATTATATATTAAACTTTTAAAAACAACATAAGTATCAAAAATATGTTTGCGCTAATTCTTATGTAGAAAATATAATTATATGACTATTTGTGAAATTTACCCTTTATTTCAACTCAATTCATGTTTCTTCACAATTTTACCCCTTTGTTAGTTAGTCCTCCTCAACTATAACTCTTCCTTCCTAGTTATTTTAGTATATATTTGTAGCGTGGCTGATTTACCAAAACTAAAAGCGGACAAAACGCTTAATTAGTTGACTTCAAAATCTTATGTATATATTATTGATTTTTTTAATTTAATTATAGAAAATTAAAAATAATAAGAGAAGAAGTTGGGAATTAAATAGCTAGAACCACATCCGAGAAGAGGGAATGGTACAAGTAAATAACGTAGTTGGTTGTATGTTAGAATAAGTTGGCTTTTATAGTTTCAAGTATGTAATAAAATCACGTAATAAAATGGTAAAAAAAAAAAAAAAAGAATTCATAGGTTATCACGTAATAAAATGGTAAAATAAAGTCAAAGAATTCATAGGCTAGGTTTATGTATATACTACTTAATGATGTTTTACCTTGTAGTTGTATAAGGTAATAAAATAATTAATTTGTAAGTACTAAATATTAGGTTTTCTTACATATTAATAAGAAAGATTAATATGTAAAAATTAGATTATTTTAGTAGTCTTAATATTAGGAAAGTAATATATTATATATTGATGTTCAACTTCCTCCAATTTTCTAGTATATTGATCCTTCACACCAATTTTCTAGTATCTTCTCCGTCCTATTGGCTAGACGATTTTAATTTGTATATTCTACAATTAGGAATATTACTAACTGCATCAATGAGGTTCACTACTATTTTTGTCATGAGTTGGTTAACCATTTTATGCTATGGAGAATGCCAACAAATAACACAACCTCCTTATAATGCAATAGTAGCACTAGATGGCTCGGGCGATTATACGACAATAATGGCTCTGTACTTAGCAGACAGTAAAGCGAGCGCACTGCACAGATTGTATTTCTGTCAGTGCTGAAGAAATAAATAAGCAAAAATAGGAATCTACAATGAATACGTCCAAATCGAAAGCTGGAAAACGAATATCGTTTTCATCGGAGAAGGAATGGACAA
>NW_017670915.1:129712-142212 GCF_001879085.1 Nicotiana attenuata | reverse complement strand
GGGCGAGAGCCTCCAATATCCAACCTAGATATGCTGGGAATGGATGATGATGATGGACTCGAAGATGATGGAGCAACAAAAGATGCACCATCATGCTGACTACCATGAAAGCTCGGGGGTGCAGCAGCTGCTGTGCCAGTATGCTGACTACCATGAAAGCTCGGGGGTGCAGCAGCTGCTGAGCCAGTATGCTGACTTCCATGAAAGCCCGAGGGTGCAACAGCTGGTGAGTCAGTATGTTGACTATAAAAGACCGAGGGTGCAACAGCTGGTGTCTACGGTGGCAGTCGAACCATGTATTTTTATGGGGCTACCCTCAGCACCAAAAGAATTATGAAAGTTAGCATCATCTAAACTAGCATGATTCTCCCCGTGAGCAGTCCATATATAATAATTTCCTACAAACCCTTTCATGTAGAGATGGACTTTAACTTCGTCTGATTTCAATAACTTAACACATTTACATTTCACACAAGGACACCTAATCCTTCCTCCCATAAGAAAATCATCAAGTGTTTGCGCCTTAGCAATAAATTCAGCAACCCCTTCAATAATTTCATCCCTCAACCCCGCACGATTAGGATGATTCCTATTATACATCCATCTACGATGCACAAATTCCATCTACACAAATAGAAATCTATAAATGAGATATTTAAAATAATTTGATTTATTTAAACTAGTTATTTAACACTCGAATCTCACATTAATCCCTATTCTGAATAATATAAGTCTTTAAATATACTAATTAAATTTGAATAGCTTCTTAAATGTTCATGTAATCCAAATTAATTAATGATTTCTCAACAAAAGAAATAGTTGTAGCTAACAATCTTGAAATTCAATCTGGAATTGTAATATATGGGTACTATATTATTTTCTGTAACGAAAAATTCACTTAGTTTTGTTAAGTATTAAGGAAAGACTATATTTTTATAATAAAACAGTCAACTAATTAATACTATTTTTAAGACAAGAAGTCAACATATCTTTAAACAATGGCTTTGTTTTAGATTTCAATGAATCAAATAACTCCATATATTTACTACCTTTACGTGGATGATCTTGTGGTAAACCATCTGAAATAGTCTTGATTTGAAAACCAGGAAAACGTTCAAATCTTGAATTAATATTTGTATGAGAAATAAGACGATTGTGGATATTTTCAGTTAAAAGAAAAGTAATATGTAGGCCTGAAAAACAAAGAAGTTCAGCTAGTTTGAACGTGGAATTTACTAGACCTTGTAATGGTAAAGGGAAGATTAGAACATGTGGAGGAAGTGATTCTTGATCCATTTTTTGGTTGAGAAATGATAAAATTGTGGTTTGATACTAAAACGGAGCAACAGAGAATCAACTAGAGCATTCAAAACAGAATAAATAAAACTCTTAACTTTCACAAACGGATCAACAAAATACCTCACTCCTTTTAAAATAGAATGAAAATTAAATAGTATCACATATATCATTCATACTATACTAAAAGTAGGAAGATCCTAAGTGTAAAATTGAATTACTAAAATGCCCATAAAAAGCTAAACGACAGTGTAGCCCTTCAAGGAAACAATGTAATCTCCTATGAGCAAGTGACATAAAGTAAAAAGGTGTAACTTATTTAAAATCTTACCTTTTTAATGCTCATATGTGTTTGCTGACTCTTCCAAAGCAGAGCTGTAAGGGTGTAAAACTATGCATGTCTCTGCTATAACCTTGTGCTTCTTGGAATGAGGTGTGTTAGGTTTTCAGTCTTTAAAAATTAATAGTTTTAATTTGTTTTTAATGTACTCATAACTCACATGACTAAAGCAAGAGCACATGGGGCTACTATTTGTTCGCATATTTCACATCTTTGTTTTTCTGGAAATTGGATGTGTTTTATCCCCTTTATCTAGTACATGGTTCAGGTTAATTTGTAGAGCTCTGGTTCCTGTATTCTAATTTATATATCATAAATAATTTTTTATTTTTAGGTTGACGTCCTGAAGGAGCACTTTTCTACTTTTGGTGATCCACCTTCTGTTGAGCTGGAAGATTTGGAACCTAAAGATTGTAATAATGGCTCAGAAGTGCAAAATACATATGCTAGGATATCTTTACCAGTACTTAAGAGGATTAAGTTGCATATTTGAAAAGAAATGAATCCTGAACTGTAATTTGCACAATTAGCTCATTGTGGTTTATGTGTAGCAATTATCTGCCTAACCATTCCAAATCAACTTTTTTTTTTTGGTTAGAAAAGCATATATTACTTAACAAAGTTGGAGGAGAATATTGCGCTATATTTCCTAAGCTAGCAGTCATAGAGGACTGTATATACTGATTACCCAAGCATATGTTAAGCTAGCTACATTACTTAACTGCAAATGTTTGGATTGATCTACTAGTTTGCATAATAGTACTCAAGCTATTGTCATTTTAATTCTGAAAGGACAATAAAGAGTGAGCACTGGCGCGCGTTTATATAAATAGTTGAACTCGAAAATAAATTAACTCTACGAGCAATTACTATATAATTATTTCCAATGGCCTATGACCTTACACTGACAGTTACTGAGATTACACTGTTAGTGACATCAAATAAGTTTTTATTTTTGTAACTTCCTAGAGCATTCATGAAACTATATTTTCTTGTCTATGTGAATTTGGCTAGGAAACACTTCCTACTAGTAACAGTTCCTACTAATCTTTAGTATGAAATAATGCCTTTTTTCTGAAAATCATATATCAGTAAAAATTTGAGACACACAAATCTGATGTGATTTAATAAAAATTTTAAACAGTCAAAGAGAACTTACCGGGCAGTGGAGACGGAGCTTCAGCGGGTTGGTGGCAGTGACCTTCAGCGGCGCCGGCGGTGCCGCTGGTTGGTGGCAGCGGTGGGTTTGGGTGGGGAAGTTTGAGTGAGAGAGAGAAGAGAGAAGGAAGAAAAGAGGGGAAGGAAAAGAAAGATGTGCGGTGGTAGGGTTTTTAAAAAATATTTCCGACTGATTCGGTCGGTAATTTAGTCAAAGCAGCCAACCTCGATTTACTAAAAATTTCCGACCGAATCAGTCGCTATTTTTTAAAAAAAAAAATTATTTCCGACCGAATTGGTCGCTAATAGTGGCGCGGAATTTTCCGCCAAAATTTACGACGGATATAGACGGAATATTAGTTGAAAAATAAATTTTTATGTATTTTTCGACCGATTCCGTCGGAAATTTCCGACTACTTTTTTCCGTCGGAAATTTCAGTCGGAAATTGGCCGTTTTTTAGTAGTGCATGGGGTAACTTCTAAAGAACTGTGATTATGCAAAGTTATATTGACCTATTGATAAATCCACTAGGATGGATAGACTTTGAGGGAATGCCCCTAGTCCGCCCATTTTATATGGAATATAGAAATAGCGGACCAGGTGCAGATACAACGGGACGTGTGAAGTGGGCTTTTGCCACCGATGATCGAAAGGTCGCATCAAGTTTCACTGTTAGGAATTTCATAGGCGGTGACAAATGGATACCTCCCACAATTCCACATTATTTGGATCTCCTGTGAACTCTTTGTTTTCTAGCTCATGAGTATATTTCTCACAATCTTTAATCAAATTTGCAGCTTTATTTGTTCAATGTTAGAGCTAGCTTGCCTTATAATTTTATGTTAGAGCTTTATCTGTTCTTTCATATTGTACGTTTCACCGTCTCTTAACATCAGACCTTTTCCATGAGCTTTGAGTTTGATTTTTGTATCCCAAAAAAGTATATACTGACAGACGTAGTTGACAATTTAACATTTTCGACACTATGCGGAATAACTTTGTGCAAAATAATTACTGTTTGAATCATGTTTGAATCAGCTTTTGGTAATTTATTGTTATAAATCTATTACTCCCGTGTTTCAATTTCAATGATACATTTCGTTTATCGATAGCCAATTTTAGGGATGTCAACGGATATTCTAAAAACCGACTAAACCGAACCGTACCGTATCGAACTGATTTTTAGGGTTCTTTTAATAAAATCGTAGGCTTATATAAATCTATAACTGTACCGATAATTAGGGTAGGTTATTTATTTTATGAAAATAAACTGAACCGTACTGAATAAATTTACATGTAAAAATATATTTATATATTAAGTTTAAAAATAATAAAGCATTAAATTTTTCCTTTGACCTTGGAATTATGAAAGCGATTACAAGTCAATAAGTAACTAAACTCTAAATTCTAATTACCAAACCTATTATGCTACTCCTACTGAAACTAGATTGTTTCCAGCATATTTACTTGATTAAGACACAAAATATTCTAGTAATTATGAGTAGCAAACTACAATGTATTCAATATGTTTCCTTCCGTATGATTTAGATTTATCTTTTTGAATATTTAATCTTGTATAGACTTTATTCGTGAGTCACAACTAATTGGCTAATATCTTTCTACTCGTGTGATTAATATTTTTGTTTGTCTTTGCTTAGTTTCTTTTATGCTGCAGTAGAATAGCTGGCCATCTTTCATGTTTTCTTAACTCATTACTCCTTAAATAGTAAAAATATCAAGACAGCTTTGCTAAGTCCTATAAAAGTATATATTGTTATTGCATTCTAGTTCTACTAGTGACTTTTACATGATATTTAAAAAAATACCGAAAATTAACCGAACCGTACCAATACCAAAGAGAAACCAACATCAGTGGGATAGTTTCGAAAAGTAATAACCGGCCGAACTGAATCATTGACACCCCTAGCTCAATTTGACTAAACTTTGAAGCTAAATTAAATTAGTTCAAACTTAGTATTTTAAAATTAAATTTTAGGTATATAAAAACTACACAAAAAGTACTATAAGTTATAATTTTTCTCATGTCAATATATAATAACAAAATATATTTTAAAATGTCGGTCAAACTTCACCTAGTTTGATTCTGGATAAGTGAATTGTGTCATTTAAATTGAAACGACAGGAGTAGTAAACTGTTTCTGCAAAATAAGGTAATTTATTGGCATATTTAATTTTTTCGAAAGATGTAACAGGAAAACTATTTGAATCCGTTTTTGATAGATCACAAAATTAGAATGTACTCATCAGAATTCTCTTAGGAACTGTTTGGGCTATTTATAGATTATGCCAAGGCGAACGTAAATTTATGGAGCATACTTCTCTCCATTTGTGTGCATAGCCAAGGCGAGAGTTTGTAGATTGATTCTTTGTATTTACACCTTTAATGTAATATTTTAAATGATTTTGATTTATAATAAATAGGGAGTATACCTTTGCTAAAGGATGTAAAATTTCCTTTCATGTATGCGGTCTTTTGTGATTTGCGCCTTATCATTTTCTTTAAATTTACTACTTTCTTTGCAAAATTAGTATATACAAAATATTAGTATAAACTTTTGATTTATTACGAGGACAATAGATATAAAATAAGAATTATTCAACCTAAGCTATATGAACTACTAAGTTAAGTGAAAGTTTCTACCAGGACTTTTTCTCTCTATGAACTACACAAATTCCCCCTAAACCACCAGACATTATGATCTCAGAGGAAAATCCACAAACTACTCTATCAACAGTACGCAACTCAACTTCAAGGAAAAGTTACCGACGAATGAAGATATAACTGATTTCGATATGGATCGAACTGAGATGAACAAGTGCAGGATCGCAGTGATTCCAGGATAATCCCATCGCAGTAATTCTTTGCATTTACACCTATAATGTATGCGGTCTTTTGTGTTTGGGCCTTATAGCTTTCTTTTACTATTTTGCACCTTAATTTACTTCTTTCTTTGCAAAATTAGTATATAAAAATAGGCAGAATAGCCTAGGAGACACTTGTACTTGTTCCGGTTTGTCATCCCGGTCTCTATACTCCATAAAATTTTATCCAGACACTTCAACTTAATCAAAACAAGACTTATACCCACCCCCCCACCCCCCCCCCCCCGGAATTGTATGATGCTCACTTGCTTGACGTGGATGACAAATCAGCATCCACATCAGATTCTATGCCAAAATAATACTCCCTCCGTTTCAATTTATGTGAACCTATTTCCTTTTTTGTCCGTGCCAATAAGAATGACCTCTTTCCCTATTAACAATTTACCTTTATGCAATGATTTATAGCCACACAAAATATATGTGCTTCATTTTACACCACAAGTTCAAAAGTCTTCTCTCTTTTCTTAAACCCCGTGCCTAGTCAAATGGGTTCACATAAATTGAAACGGGCGGTGTATTATTTAACAAAATTTTAATTTCATAAACAAAAAATAAAATAAAAAAGCAAAAAATTAAAATTAAAGAAAACCCCTCCTCCCTTCTTCAAACCCACCCACTCAACCTTCTTAAAGAATAACCCACCTGTCATGGCTCCTCCACCATGAGTATCACTACTTCCTTCACTCTTCTTTTAAAGAAAGTTATCTATCCAAGAAAAATACATGAGCAGAGAATAAAGTCTTTTTAATTTTGACTTATTCCTCTACCCCAATTTGAAAGGGCTGTGAGAAAATTTGAAAGCTAAAACCACCGAAAAAAATGAAGAATTCATAGAGAAGGGGAAGATGATATGATGGAAGAAGAAACACATGCCAAGGAGAAAATCTGATGAAAGAATGGATGAAGAAAGATAAAGAAAAAGGGGAAGGAAAAGCGAGAAAGGGACTGTCAGAATAATAGTCGGCCAAATTTCAACTTTTTTCCGTCTATCTCTGTTTGTGCTCGCTCCCAGCCCCTTTGTTTCTCTGTATCGTTCTTGTTCTTGAATAATCAAAGGGTCTTAAGTGTCTACATATCCTTTAAGAGCTTCGCTTCTTACATCAAAATCATTAGTAGGTTGCTTGACTCGTTTTTGCTTCTATTTCCCTCTCGTCACTCTTTGAAGAAGAAGAAGAAGGGGGAGGGGGCAGAACGAAGGAGGAGTCGCTGCTAGTATTTTTTTATTTATTAATTTTTATTTTTTTAATCAAGAAAAATCATCAGCTCACGCACCTAATGTGCGTGTAAATCACTCATTTTGTCTACCTCAGCCATATCAATGCCACATAAGCTCGGTCAACGGTCAGTAAAGTTAAAAAATCTTGTTTTGATTAAGTTGAAGTGTCTGTATGAAACTTAATGGAGTGTAGGGACCGGAATGACAAACCGGAACAAGTACAAGTGTCTCCCAGGCTATTCTGCCTATAAAAAAAATATAAACTTTTGACTTATTATGAGGGCAATAGATAAAATATCTGTGACGACCTGGCCCGTCGTCACGTGAGTTACCGCCCCGTTTCCCTCATCTTATGTTCCTCCATGCTTCATTATCGGTATTTGAGGTGATCGTGTCGAATTGGACTGGTTTTAGATGAAAATGAGACACTTAGTCTCTTTAAGGAAAGCTTGTTTTGGAAAAAGCCAACCGGAAGTTGACTATCGACTTAGAGGGCTCGGATGTGATTCCTGGTGTTTCGGTTAGCTTCGGGGGATGATTTATGACTTAGGAGTGTGATCGGAAGTGATTTTGGAGGTCCAGTGAAGAATTAGGCTTGAATTGGCGAAGTTAGTATTTTGGCGAATTCCGGTTGATAGGTGAGATTTTGATCCGAGGGTCGGAATGGAATTCTGAGAGTTTCTGTAGCTTCGTTAGGTGACTTTGGATATGTGTGCAAAATTTCAGAGCATTAGGAGGTGTTTTGAACGGTTTTTTGATCGAATGCGTATTTCGGAAGTTTTTGAGAAACTTAGGCTTGAATCCGATGTAGTTCGATGATTTTGGTGTTAGTTGAGGTGTTCTGATGATTGGAGAAAGTTTGAATAATATTTTAAGGTGTGTTTGTACCTTTGGTTGAGGTCCCGGGGTCCTCGGGGTGATTTTGGATGGCTAACGGGATGAAATTCAAGTTGAGGAAGTGGCAGATTTTGCTGGTATCTGGTATGCTCGCTTCTGCGGAAACGGACCGCAGAAGCGTGAGATTGGTCGCATAAGCGGTCTAATGCTGAGTTGGGTAGTTCCGCAGAAGCGGAACTCTTTTCGCCTAAGCGAGTCCGCATAAGCGGTTTGGCTTGGAGGTGAGGATCCGCAGAAGCGGAAATTGGTGTCGCAGAAGCGGCCCTTGAGTTTAAATGAAATTCCGCTTAAGCGGACAAAAAACCGCAGAAGCGGTTACGCGGAAGCGGGCGTGGGGATCGCAGAAGCGGAAACCCCTGAAGCCAGTAGGATTTTTATATTCATTTTTGCTCCGCGAGGATTATGTTATTTCCACCATTTTTAAACGAGCTTGAGAGCTATTGGACGGATTTGAAGGGGGATTTCGACTAGGTGTGATTGGAGGTAAGTCCCTTGACCTAAATACATGAAATTATGATAGATTTAACATGAAAATGGGTTGAAATTCATCAAAAGAGAGTGAGCTAGGGCTTGGGAACTTGGGGATTTAAAAATGGAAATTGAAGGGTCAAATGGACACCGATTTTGGTAAACTTGAGATGTATAGACTCGTGGCGAGACGAGGAATCCGGTGATGTGAATTATGTAATTTTTCGAGAAGTGGGCCGGGGCTCAGGTTTTGCCAACTTCGTGATTTTTGATATTTTTCGAGTCTTTTTGATTGGGTCATGATTCATTAGCCTATTGTGACGTATCTTGTGGTTTTGGTCAGATTCGACGCACGAGGAGGTCGATTCCAGAGGAAAGGGCATATCGAGCTAGACTTTTGGCCGGCTAGAGGTGCGTAATGACTTTAGATGATGTCCTGAGGGTTTGAGACCCCGGATTTGCACAACTTGGTGCTGTGTTGAGATGAGACACGCGTTCAATGGCGAGCGCGGGGTCATTTACTATTGGGGATTGTGACTTGGTCCAGTCCGGATGATATTTTACCGCGTATTTAGCTATGACTTGTTGTTTTCCACTATGATTTGGGCTTATTGCCATACTTGGGGCTTATTGCTGACTGTTTGAACTCCTTATGAACTATCATCACTATTTTCCTCACTATTTGAAATATTATTTGAACTCAGTCCATGTGGTTTACACTGTTTCATGAACTCAGCTATATTTTAATCAAACTTGGAGTTTTAACTGATATTTGAACTATTGTTTGAGCTGAGTATTATTGTTTTACTGATACCCGAGGGGCTTTTGATTATTTTTGGACTGATGGAGGCTGAGGGCCATGTGTGAGGATATGATGAGTGATGTGAGGAGGCTTTCAGGCCTCGAGTGATACGTGAGGAGGCTTCCAGGCCTCGAGTGATATGTGAGGAGGCTTTCAGGCCTCGAGTGATATGTGAGGAGGCTTTCAGGCCTCGAGTGTACTGTGAGCAGGCTTTCAAGCCTCATATTGATATGTTCAGGCTTTCAGGCCTTATCGATAGTGCTTGGGCTGTAGGAGCCCCTCCGGAGTCTGTACACCCACAGTTAGCGCGGGTACCCATGTGTTGAGAGTGAGCCCAAGGGGCTGATGTTGTACTGTGTGACTGATATTGAGCCCGCGGGGCTGACACTGTGCTGAGAGTTGATATTGCGCCCGAGGGGCAGGTTACTGATCATTCATACTGATTGAGAATAATTGTTTTTAACTGTTTTTCAAAAGGATTCTTGCTATATTTTACTGATTTTTCTGCTTAACTGATTTTACTGCTTGAGATAGCATTATTTGTGTCTTTATGGGATTTTATGTTCTCAGTCATTATTTATTTTTATTACTCACTGGGCCGGAGTACTCACATTACTCCCTGCACCATGTGTGCAGATACAGGCATAGCTGAGTTCGTTCCTGAGCGTTGATTTCCTTCCAGACCAGGCGGACCTGGAGTGACGAGGTAGCTGTCAGCATCCACAGCCCCGTTCTCTCCCTTATCTTCTGTATTTACATTATCTTCGGATTTGTTCCTAGTTCCAGACTGGTAATATTGTAGTGAACTCTGTAGTAGCTCGTGACTTGTGACACCCTGATTGCGGGCTGAGTTGGGATGGTTCTCTGTTTTACTTCGTTTATTTCCGCACTTATGAGTACATTAACTATGTTTCAGACATATCCATGCTAATTAACTGTTAAAATGAGGTGTTATTGTTCTGTTGGCTGGCCTTGTCTTCACGAGAGGTGCCATCACGACCGGGTTGGGAATTGGGTCGTGACAAGTTGGTATGAGAGCCTAGGTTACTAGGTCTCACGAGTCATGAGCAGGTTTAGTAGAGCCGCGCGGAGCGGTACGGGGACGCCTGTATTTCTCCTCGAGAGGCTGCAGAATCCTTAGGAAAAACTTCACATTCTTGAAATTCTTGTCGTGCGACTTTGTTGATCCGAGAACTAAACTTCTGTGTTCTATTCTCTCGCAGATGGCGAGGACCCGCGCTACAGGGCCAGACGGAAGACCACCGGTACCACCTACTGAGGGCACTAGAGGCCGTAGACGCGGTCGTGGTCGTGGTAGAGGCAGAGCCGCGAGCGCAACACCTGTTGCTCCACCAGTTGTCTCGGCTCAGGATCAGACTCCAGCTGCAGACCTTCCAGCAGCGCCTGCTCAGGCACCGGCAGTGCCCATTGTGATTCTGGGTCTCCAGGAGACCTTGGCCCAGATACTATCAGTTTGCACTGGCCTAGCCCAGGTAGTTTCAGCCATTACTACAGCAGCTACTTCTTAGGCAGGGGGAGGCAGTCAGACCCCCGCAGCTCGCACATCTAAGCAGGTGGTGCAGGGTTTACAGACACCGGGAGCAGCTCCAGCTCAGCCGGTTGTACCAGTTCTGGATTTTGTGGTTCCAGCGATGCCACACGATGAGCAGCATCGTCTCGAGAGGTTCAGTAGGCTCCAGCCTCCAATTTTCAGTGGTGCTCAGGGCGAGGATGCCCAGGGATTTCCTGACAAGTGTCAGCGTATGCTTCGGACGGCAGGGATTTTGGAGTCCAGCGGAGTAGCATTCACCGCATTTCAGTTCACTGGGGCTGCCTTCACATGGTGGGAGGCATATGACCGGCGTAGGCCGGCAGGTGCAGCGCCTTTGTCATGGCAGGAGTTCTCCACTATCTTTCTGGAGAAGTGGGTACCACAGTCTCAAAGAGAGGAGCTGCGTAGGCAGTTCGAGTGGCTTCGACAGGGGGACATGACTGTGACCCAGTACGAGGCGAGATTTTCTGAGTTAGCCCGTCATGCCTCCTGTATAGTTCCGACCGATAGAGAGAGGATCAAGAGGTTTATAGATGGACTTAACTATC
The DNA here is from genome assembly GCF_001879085.1 of Nicotiana attenuata. Taxonomy (NCBI): domain Eukaryota; kingdom Viridiplantae; phylum Streptophyta; class Magnoliopsida; order Solanales; family Solanaceae; genus Nicotiana; species Nicotiana attenuata. The sequence goes on along the minus strand of NW_017670915.1, from coordinate 131,030 downwards.
ACCTTCGTGTTCTGATAACTCGAGAGAGGGTTCTGGGTATTTCCTTTGAGGATGCAGTTGATATTGCTCGTGACATTGAGACGGCTCGCCGTCAGGACAGAGAGGAGAGGGAGGCCAAGAGGCCTCAAGGTTCTGGTAGCTTTAGTGGTGCTCCGTCTAGGGGTCAGTTCCAGTAGGGCAGAGGTCGTTCATTCAGGCCTCCTCAGTCAGCTTGCTCTGAGTATCGTGGGTCATCTTCCGGCCGGGGTCATCAGGGTTATCAGCAGAGTCAGCCATCTCTTAGCGCTCTTCCGGCACAGGGTTCATCACGAGCTCCATCTGTTCAGGGTTCCTCCAGACCGAGTGCGTCAGCCAGTCACTCTGGCGCACGGGGTGAGGGATTTCCCTAATGTGTTTCCAGCAGACCTGCCGGGCATGCCGCCGGACAGGGACATAGACTTTGGTATTGATCTGGTGCCGGGCACCCAGCTCATTTCTATTCCTCCGTATCGCATGGCACCAGCGGAGTTGAAAGAACTAAAGGATCAGTTTCAGGAACTCCTAGATAAGGGGTTCATTCGTCCGAGTGTGTCACCGTGGGGTGCACCGGTCCTATTTGTGAAGAAGAAAGATGGCACAATGAGAATGTGCATTGACTACAAGCAATTGAACAAAGTGACGGTGAAGAACAAGTATCCTCTACCCCGCATTGATGATTTGTTTGACCAGCTCTAGGGAGCGAGGGTGTTCTCCAAGATTGACCTCCGTTCAGGGTATCACCAGCTGAAGATCAAGGATTCAGATATTATGAAGACGGCTTTCAGGACTAGATATGGGCACTATGAGTTTCTTGTTATGTCTTTTGGGCTGACTAATGCCCCAACTGCATTCATGCACTTGATGAACAGTGTATTTCGGCCCTATCTGGATTCGTTCGTGATTGTTTTTATTGATGATATATTGGTGTACTCGCGTAGCCAGGAGGAGCACGCTCAGCATTTACGAGTGGTATTACAGAGATTGAGGGAGGAGAAGCTTTATGCAAAGTTCTCCAAGTGTGAGTTTTGGCTTGGGTCAGTGGCTTTCCTGGGACACGTGGTGTCCAGTGAGGGTATTCATGTCGACCGAAGAAGATAGAGGCGGTGCAGAGTTGGCCTAGACCGACCTCAGCCACGGAGATTCGTAGTTTCCTTGGGTTGGCAGGGTATTATCGCCGGTTCGTTCAGGGGTTTTCTTCTATTGCATCGCCCTTGACCAAGTTGACTCAGAAGGGTGCTCCATTTGTGTGGTCTGATGAGTGCGAGGAGAGCTTTCAGAAGCTCAAGGCAGCTTTGACCAC